>NW_024754924.1:0-53116 GCF_018991925.1 Homarus americanus | reverse complement strand
TAATCTGTACTCACCCCTAAAGATGTGAATTACACGAAAGTGCTTGGGAACTTCGTGTTTTCTTTTTCCTTGTGGTTATCAGCATATATATATATATATATATATATATATATATATATATATATATATATATATATATATATATATATATATATATATATATATATATATATATATATATATATATGGTATGAGGAACTCCAGAGACAACTGTTTGGTGACTTAGAATATTATTGATATAGATATGTATTTTTGTAAACTCCGAGGGGGAAAACGTAAAGATATTTTGTGAATCCGCGCTAGAACGAATATGCATCCCCGCCGGGGGTTGGGGGAGGGGGGAGAGACGCAATGGCGTTGTTTACATCCCAAAGACGCGTCGGGTGGGCCCAAGTAACAGGTGTGTCCCACGTATTTCTTGCTCTGTTAGAGTGTGTTTGATAGATTGAGCATAATAAATGTTATATGAAGAATGTGATGATCTCGTGGAGGTAGTCTGTAAGCCAGAATAAGGCTAATTCTAGTTTTGCTGTACAGACATTCACCCTGGAGTGAGTCGACAACAACAGCCACTCCCCTGTGTTGTGCTGGTAGGTTGGGTTTATTAGTTATTGTTTAATTCCTAGTACTGTGTGTTACAAATATGTGAATATGACAACAGTTGACGCTTGTTTTGTAAGTATAACGTAATAATGTATAACAACTAGATATCTCTGATCTAGGTCCCAAACTCTTCCTTCTCGGGTGATTTCTAGAGTAAATAAATGAGAGAAAACTACAAGTGTGTGTCCTATCCCTGCTTTGTGCTTTGCTACACTTGGTGGAGATGCGGGGTATGCAATTGCTTGCATGAGTAAGTAGAGATTGTCCCCTATAGAGCAAAGAACAAGCAGCACCCAGGCAGTAGTTATTATAGCCGAAATCACCCGCGGAGGAGCATGGCACCACCGCCTCCTGAGGATCGACAGCGGAGGAGAGAGCTTTGACTGGTGAAGCAGTTACCTACACAGAGGAGGACGAATCTGGAAGCAGCCAAGCATGAGTTACCCATCCCCACTTCACGTTCCAGAGGAGAATTCGATCGACTTGAGAAGCTCGGAGATAAGTGAATTGTATCATCAGAGTATCCTACCCTTATGTAATCAAGTGCAAAGACTCACAAACCAGATGGAACAGTGGGTGAGCAGTCCCACTAAGTGTGTTAAGATGGAAACTGGGGTCTCACAGTCTGAACAGAGGGGTGAGCCTATGCACAAAGAGGACAGTGTTGATATTTTCCATCAGGTGGTAGCCCATGAGATGAAGCTCAGGACTTTTTCGGGGACTCCTGATAATTCAGACCAAATTAATGTAGGTGAGTGGATAGCTGAGGCCAAGTGTAACATAAGGTTGCTTGGCTACAAGGGTAGAGGGTCAGTCAACTATATTCTTAAATTTATCACTGGTCCTGCTCAGAAAAGGGTAGAAAACTGGCTTGGAGTGACAGTTGTGATAGTGAAGGGGTTCTCGCAGTTTTAAAGGATACTTATGGAGAAAATGTGACGCTGGGGAACTCCATTTTAGACTTTATCAGAGGACTCACGGTGTATTGGAAAATGTGTGGAGATAGTTAAAGTAGCCCCAACGCAAGTCGTCAGTAAGTCGGATACTTTGAAAGAGGTTTTTCTTAAGGGCTTAAGGGATCAAGGGTTGCAGAGTGGCTTACATTGGTATTTGCGTGGCCAGCCTGGAATGTCTTATCAGGAATTGGTACAGGTAGCTGCAGAAGAGTCAAAGAAGACAATTAAGGAAAAGAACCCATCTAAGGGTGTGGTTACAGCTATAAACGAATGTTCGCCCATGGTTAAGGAAGTGAGAGAAACATTAAACCCCCATGGAAGTGTACCTCAAGAGAGTGGGGTGGAGAAGATGCTTGCTGAATTACGAGTAGATATTCAGGCGGTGAAGACAGACCTAGTCCAAATTAAGGGGTCACCGGAAGTTAAACATTTTAACAAAGGAAGGCCACTTCCATTCCAGGGAGAGTGCTATATATGTGGACAGTGGGGGCACAGGGCGGCCACCTGTTGGCACCGGAACCAAGGTTGAGGGAGAGGAGGTCCACCAAGGTGGGCCTCTCAGCAGCCAAGAAATGGAGTCAAGACCACGGGAGTGTCGGAAATTGCTAGAGAGGAGGGAAATGGCCAACCCTTGCTGTGGGAAGCCCACCAGTAGGGGTAGAAAAAGTGGGCTGGTCACACAGAGAGTGGCGTAAGGACAGGCTGGTGGGGAAAACCCCTGTCACTGCAGTTAAGATAGGAGGAGTCTTGGTTACATCTCTTCTGGATTCTGGTAGTGAGGTTTCTCTTGTTTCAGAGACAGTTTATCGTAGATATTTTGAATCTAGGGGAGTTGGATTACATTCCCCGGAGGGTCTCGTGTTGAAAGCCGCTAATGGTGGGTCAATACCATACCTGGGCTACATGTTGGTGGATGTTGAGATTCTTGAATATAAAATAGAGCAGGTCGGGGTTGTAGTGAGGAAGGGGAAGCAGAGCTTTGCTACTCAGGCCCCCGGGTTGATAGGGATGAATGTACTTCGACAATGTCGAGAAGTTCTAGTGAAGGATTTTGGTCCCCATTATGTTGACTGTAGTATTATAAAGGGAAACAGATTTTTTTTCTAAGTGCTTCCAAGAGATTGAGAGCATCCATCGATGGCAGCAGAAAGACCACGTGGGGTTTGCCTCCTCTACTAGGTGGAAACCAACAAGAATCCCTGCAAACTGCCGCCAGGCAGTCAGTATTTACATCCGAAGCTTACGGAGATGTCCCAAACTTGAAGTCTTGATTGAGCCAATGCAGGCGGGGTAAGGGTGGCTCCCTCCCAACCTCCTTCTTATCCCTACATATGCTACCATTAGGTACGGTAAGGGGGTTGCCACTGTGGCCAATGTGGGTAATTCTTGCATGTGGCTAAAGCGAAACTGGCATGTTGGAGTGGCTCGTGGGGCCGATTTGTGTCCTCAACAAGAAACAACAGAGGTGAGCTCAAACAGTGTTGAATGGGGGACAGAATGCCCAGCTGATGGGCAGGTGCCAGAAGATCTAAGGCAAATAGGGCTGAAGATTGACCTAAAACAAATACCCAGTCGCACACAAGAGAGACTTTGGAGTGTGTTGCGGAAGTACCGCGATGTTTTTCTGGACAGTAAGGGAAAGTTAGGATGCACTGGGATAATCAAGCATACCATCCCTCTCGTAGATGAGACTTCCATTAGGCAGCCTTTCAGACGGGTTCCCCCCACTCAAATCCAAATGGCTAGGGACCATATCAACCAGCTTTTGGAGCAGGGGGTCATACACAAAAGCACTTGTCCATATGCAGCCCCGATTGTTCTGGTGAAGAAACGAGATATGTCACTGCGTTTGTGTGTCGACTAAAGGAAACTGAACAAAGCAACTCGCAAGGATGCTTTTCCACTCCCAAGAATTGATGAGTCTCTTGATGCTTTGGCAGGAGCAAAGTGGTTTTCAACATTCGATCTAGCCTCAGGATATTATCAGATAGAGATGGATGACAAGGACATCCAAAAGGCTGCTTTCTGTACACCATTCGGGCTGTTTGATTATAAACGCATGCCAATGGGATTATGTAATGCTCCCGGAACATTTCAGCGAGTCATGGAGAGCATTTTTGGTGTACCTAGATGTTGGTGTACCTAGATGACCTCCTCATAATCTCAAAGACACTTGATGAGCACATAGAAAGGCTGGAAATGGTGCTCTCTAGGCTAAAGGGACATAACTTGAAACTGAAACCATCCAAATGCAACCTGTTTCAGAGGAAGGTTGCCTATCTTGGATATGTAGTGTCACAGAAGGGAATTGAGACAGACCCTAGTAAGATTGAGGCTGTTAAGCAGAGGCAGGTTCCCACCACCATTAGGGAGTTACGTTCCGTCCTTGGGCTTGCCTCTTTTTACCGACGGTTTGTGCCTGGATTTTCAAAATTAGCTACCCCATTAACAGCCCTAACTTCAGGTGCCACCGCCCCAAACCAGTCCATCTGCTCGAGGTGGGCCCAGGTGCATGACGATGCATACAACCAACTAAAGGGCAAGTTAGTCAGGGCACCCATTTTGATTTGTGCTGATTTTAGCAAGCCATTTTTCCTAGAGATCGATGCCAGTTTTCAGGGGCTAGGAGCTGTCTTGTCACAAGAGGTAGAAGGCAGAAAACACCCTATTGCCTATGCCAGTAGGGGCTTGAAGGGGTCGGAGAGAAATATGAGGAATTACAGTAGCATGAAGTTAGAGCTGCTAGCTTTGAAGTGGGCCATCACGGAGAAATTCAAAGACTATCTGGCAGGCAGCAAGTTTACTGTACTCACTGACAACAATCCTTTGACTTACTTGGACAAGGCAAAGCTTGGGGCAGTAGAACAGAGATGAGTGGCTAATTAGCCCGGTTTGATTATCATCTGGAATATCGGGCAGGGAAAGCCAATGGGAATGCAGATGGATTATCCAGAAAGAGCCATGAGCCAGAACCTGACGCAGATGACTCCTCCGAGAGTGTTGAAGCTATGGCCATAGATGCTTTCGGGGAGGATTGTTCCCTTAGTGGTGAGGATAATGAGACCCCATGCCCAGCTGAGGAAGGAGCAGATAGCCCTCAGGTGACTGGACAGTTAATGTGGCTTCCCAGCATATCTCAGGAAGGTTTGGAGCAATTGCAGGAACAGGACAGTAACATTTCATAGTGCCGAAAGGGCCTAGAAAGGCAGCTAGGAAAAAGTGAATTACAGCAGCTGAGAAAGGGCCAGGATTTTAACAGCCTATGGAAACAGAGAGGGAGATTGCTCATTTGTAACAGATTGCTGTTTAGGAAATGGGAAAGGCCAGAAGGAGCTAAAACAACTAGTTTTGCCTACTACCTTGAAGGAGGAGGTAATGAAACTTTTGCATGACGACATGGGTCATCAGGGCATTGAACGCACCACTAGATTGATTAAGCAGAGGTGCTACTTGTAGGTTATGTATCTAAGCTACTGTGCCGAATAGCATTTATATATGTAATCACATGGCAACACTGCACATGTTATGTGGCAACATTGCCCCGAGGCTGCCATATGGCAAGGCAGTATCAGTCTGACTCTGTGGGTCGTGCATGGCACACGCTAGTCACTACTTGTATTTATCCTATCCGTTAATAAATGGACTTCAGTGTTACCCGGTGTTTCCCTACCCATCACTGCCTTCTTCAGGGAACACTTGGAACCTTCATGGCGCAGTGAGTAGGATCTGTGGACTTACAAGTGTTGTGAACAATGCCGAGACCGTTACGACTGCCGGCGATGTGTGCGTCGACTAGTGTGTTGTGTTGTGTTGCGTTGCGTTTCGCCGCGACGTGCAGTGTTGCACCGTCACAGTGCGTTTTAGTGACGGTGGCAGTGTTAGTGTCAGTGTATTAGTGTGTCTAGAGCTGAGAGTTGAGCATTGGCCTGTCTTTTATGGTACCCACGGAGCACGCAGGCGTACACCCTTCTCGTGTGACATCCCAGGAGACACTGACGTTCTTGCCTCCACGGCGGCCACCACGATCTGCTCTCTGAGACACACACACACACACACACACACACACACACACACACACACACACACACGCACGCACACACAAGCACGCACGCACTCACGGACAGAACAGTGGAGTCTATGCATTATTTCTGCGCTGTTTATGTCATATATATGTGGTTCGAGCTGATGAGGTGCCACTTTATATACTAAACAGCGGAGTTCAAGCATACTAAGATGGGCGGTAAGAAGGGACAACGTCAAGATGGGAGACACGACTCCCCACCACCATCCCCTCCACCGGGTGCAGACTCTCATTCTTCACCTCCAGCGACGAACATTGCCACAATTCTGAGGTGGATGGACGACAGGGACGAGAGACGCAGAGAAATGGAACTTCAGAGGGAGGAGATACAAAGAGAGGACGAAAAGGCGCGCTTTGATGCCATATTGGCGACCCTGGCGCTAACCCACCCTCCCTCACTCGCAGGTATCGCGCACCAAGGCGCCAGTACCCTCCCTCCTCCACCACACCAGCGTCCTCCAGGCACTCTTGCTACTCCAACAGCTCCCAAGGCATCTGTTCAACCCCCACCCGCCGTCTCACCAGACGTCACGTTTCAGCGTTTTCGTGAGTGGAGGCTGCGGTGGACAGATTACTCCACGATGGTGGACCTTGATAGCATGCCTCCAAACAAACAGCTCATCCAACTGCGGATGTGTTTGTCGCTGGAGACCCAGAGAGTTTTGGAGCACACGTTGCAAGTGCCCCCCGATTCTACGACTTCAGTGACGGATGTGCTCGATCATTAACAGGAGCATGTTAAAGGTCGGAATAACGGGGCTTTGCGTAGCCGTGCCTTCACCAGCTGCAAGCAGGCGGAGAATGAATCCTTTGACGACTTTTTTGTACGTTTGAAGAGTTTGTCGGAGGAGATCGACGTCTGCAAGGCGCACAGCCGGGAATGTGAGGAAGCCTGGATCAAGCACGGGATCTTGACAGGTGTCAGGCAAGAAGAGTTGGTGCAGCGACTCACCCCCCCCTGGACGCTTCCTCGACATTCCAGGTGGTAGTGACTGAATGTCGGTCATACGAGGCCACCAAGTCCGCCACCTCTGCCTTACGGGCCCCACCTGCTGTGAGAGCTATCTCAATACAAGAAGGGTAAGAAGGCGGCCAACAATGAGAAGGCTGCCGCACGTTTTTCCACGCCTTGGAACAATCTACTAGAGAGTGTTGTGACGGCACCGAATGTGAGCTCTTTCAAGATCAGATTTGACCAGCATTGGAGCAGGTTCAAGTAAATTCAGGAGCCAGTGCTTGCTCAGTACTTGCCAACAGTGTGTAACAGAGATGTGACCGATCGCCCAAGCGGCTAACGAGCCGATCAATGATGAAAGTTAAAAGTAAAAGTAAAGAGATACAGTGGATCATGATATAATATGTGAAATAATGCAGGCTCTAATTTTTCATTACCAATAACAGTATTTCGTTTTGGTAAACTTCCATTTGGCTGAATTAGGTGCTTAATAAAATAAATTCACTGGGAGATGAAGTTTGATTATTTAATGATAATATGACTTAAGCATATATGATACAGTATTTGCGCTAATATAGAGGACATCACGGCAGCTTCCCCCGTCTCAGTAATAGTAAGTTCGCCCACGGCATGTGATAAGCCTCACTATAAAACATTGAAATTGCGGCGTTTATAAATTTGTTTTCTCTGAAAACCACAATTTTTAACCCATGACAATATAATATGGGCATCTCAGCACTTAAAAGCCATTTCCTATTATTTTATTCATTACTGTACATTAGTTATATTTTAAAATTACATTGGAAACCTTAGAAAATTCAAATTTCCCCCGGATTTTTAACTAACAGGCTTTCCACAAGTATTTTTATTTTGTACTATCTTTTTCACCCCAATCAAATGAACTAATAAATAACGTTCTCTCTGCGATAACTTGTCCTTGATGATTGGGAGGATAAAATGTCCATGATGAGAGCGCAGTACTCTTAATTTTAGCGCCAACGAAGGTAAACAAACACACACGAGTAAGACGACCCATTATGCATCAGCGAGGTGGACAGTATTACCAGACCTACCCTACTTGGTCCCGCACGAAGGGGAAGAGATTCGAGCACTAAAAATACTGCCTGAAAGAACAATCACTTCAAGAAGACTCTTCGTCAGATAGGGGAGATGTAGTTTAATAATACGGGCGTAATTGTTGGTGATTCCCAGGTACGGTACTTGAATTCAGCTTTTTGTGTTAAAAATGGAAATAGGATGGGAGTGTTTGCCAGTTGCTGGGGTTTGATTGATCGATACGTTTATTGAGATACAAAAAACATTAGTATATCTCAAAGAGATGAAGTGACATAAGTCATCCCCACCCCAGTCCAGGAATGTCCCTCTCAGGACTCACATAAATCCCTAATATTTCATATAATGTTATAGTACATAGTTATATTCTAGATGCAAAATTTCTATATTTCTTTAATATTTCATCTATTTTCCTAATTTTAAACATCCACTCTATTTGCTTGGGGACATTATTTATATGGGCATTTCTATATACATTAAGCAATGGGCATTCCAGTATATAATGTGGCAGGGTATTGGATCTGGATGTTCTACAAACTCTACATTCTTTATCCTGTTCACTTCTCTCAGCTCCAAGTTCCCAAAAATATTTATATCCTAATCTTAACCTCATATACACTGAATCTTTCCACCTACTCCTATCTTTCCCATATGTAAATTTTGTGTTCATGAGAACATGATGGTAATGTTTCATTGTTTCACTTTTCTCGTATATTTCGTTCCTTTTGAAATTATCTTCTATTGATTGTATTTTCCGTAATTTGCTCCTTAGTTGTTTCAAGGTTTTAGTACATATTATGTCGATCTCGGCCTTTTCCGTGGCTCTTTTTGCTATTATATCTACTGCTTCAATAAGACCAATGCCTACATGTGAAGGGACCCATACAAGTTGAACATTATGGGCATTTTCCTTATTGTATTTACTAATTTTCTACATGAACCAATAATGTGTTCAAAGACTGGACTCCCACTGTTCAAAGAATCCAAAGCTGCCCAACTATCAACAAAAAAATATGCATCTTTATACCTCTTTACAACATTTTCCAATCCTACTAACATTGCATATAACTCAGCTTGTGTTGATGATATAAAACTGCTCAACCGAAGTCCAATTTTGATGTCATCATTTCCTTGTTCTGTGTACTGTCTTATAAGGATCCCGCACCCTGCCCTGCCACTTGACATAACTGAACCGTCACAATATACATGCAATGTGTTTATTTTAGGCAAATTACTAATCTTATTCCCATATAAAGCCCTTAACTGTCCTAGTTCATGTAATGATTTCTTCATTGTGAGAGGCACTATGTCTAACTCTACTTCTCGTTCTTCCCAGGGTGGATTCTTACAACTCTTCTGAACAGCTGTACACCAGTCTGCCAGATTACATTTTTTAATAATATTTACTAATCCATTCATGTATCCTCTCTTGCCTTGCCTGCAGAAGGTCCTTTTATCTTTTAAACCATCATTTATATCTTGTACAAATTTACCCCCACTGTTCCCTCTCATTAATCGAACTGCTGCAACTGTATTAATTTCACTGACCCTCTGTGAAATGCCCTGTAACCCTAGTTTCATTTTCATTATCTCAATCATTGCATTCGTTTGACACCCTAAAATTATTCTCATTGCTTCATTTTGCATGATCTCAAGCTTCCGTAGCCTTCCTTCACCAGTACAAGAGAGGACAGGTGCTGCATAGTCTATAAGTGATCTGATGGTAGAAATATACATCATTCTCAGTATGGGTACCCCAGCACCTTTACCACAACATGCTAGAGCCTTCAAGGGCTGTAATCTTGCTCTACATTGAGTGAGGACATGATATATTTCTGCCTCTTTACTTTCACAAGTAAAGCCAATATACATTCCTAAATATTTATACTTTGACACTTTCTCAACAATTTTTCCATTTAGAAAAACGGATTCAGTTCCTCTTCCTTTACATTCACACTTGGTTTTTTCTTCATTGATAACTAAGCCCATCTTTTGAGAAAGAACACGAAAATTATTTAATGCAATCTGCAAATTTTTTTACAGAGTTTCCTTGAAATAAGACCTCATCTGCATAAATGATGGTTACAACTCCTTTAGGATATTTGTGTGAGGCTATCTTATTCATTAACACATTAAATAACATTGAGACCAAGTTCCAGGTTGCTGATCTCTCTTTCTGCCTCATTTACACACAATTGCAGGGTCTCAACTGTCTCTCTTACTATTGACAACACCACAAATAAAACCGTACTCATTCTTGATCTGTTTTATTCATTCTATTTCATTCTCCTATGTCAGTTGATATTAATACTGAAGCGGGGCCTTCTTGGATGGGTCCCACTGCTCGGGAAGATTGTGGACCCCAGGGCCGACCTGATCATCATCAAGCTACTGCACCGCGGTTGCTGGAGGATCGGCTTTTTTCACACTTCATTTTTCCAACATTCGCGGACTGAGATCCAATTTTTCTTCTGTAGAGCACCATCTATCAACCTCTTCTCCCAACCTCTTACTACTCTCCGAACTTCAACTGACCAAACAGCTTCACCCAAACCTTTTCAAGTCTCTAACTACAACCTTTATACCTACTTCCGTTCTAAGGGAGGTGTATGCGCCTACTGCAACTCACGTACACCTATAGCCCGACTCACGGATCTTGAATCTCCCCTTCATGATGTCATCTGGCTCAAAATATCTCTACCTACTGTGACTATTTTTCTTTGTTTCCTATACTGTTCTCCCAACTCTACCAACTATTTCGAACTCTTTGACTATCTCACTTCTTGCCATGAGTCGTTGCTATCCACACACCCCAACACCGAGATCCTCTACCTAAGGGATTTCAATGTACATCACAGACAGTGGCTTGACTCTGCAAGGGATGACCCAGGTGGAGCTGAGGCACTCTCTTTCTCCTTACTTAATGATTTGGAACAAATAATCAAACACCCTACACGCGTTCCTAATCGACACGATCAACTTCTAACATTCTTGATCTTTGCTTTACCTCTAACCCCTCACACTATTCATACTCAATTTTTGCCCCCTTAGGGTCTTCTGATCACAACCTTATTTCTATTAATCAAACTGGGCACGACCACCTCCCCCACCCCCCTCTAAACGTCAACTATGGCACTATCGGAGGGCAAGCTGGCAATCCTTGCGAGAATTCTTCACCGACTTTCCTTGGGATGAATGTTGCTTTTCCACTCGGGATGCCTCGGTATGTGCTGACAGCATTGCTGGGGTTATACAGGGCTGTATGAGTGCATTTATCCCATCTTCTACCAAAACTTTCACATTACAATCATGGTTTGATCGCTCCTGCTCTCTTGCTTGCAGGGTGAGAGATAGGGCATATCGAGCTATGAAACTATCTCCTCCTATTACTAACACGTCTTTCATTACTTCTAGGAATCGTTGTAAGGCTAAGCTGAATTTTATTGAAAGAAAGACCGCTGTCCTGACTAATTCTTCCTCTAGTAAATCCTTCTGGTCCTAAACTAAAAACATCTGTAACAACTTCTGCACGCCTTCTTTTCCTCCCCTCTTCATTCCCAATAACTCTCTAGCCAACTCTACCCCTGACAAAGCCACCCTCTTTGGCACCTCATTCTCCTCTAATTCCGCCTTAGACGATTCCCACTCTTTCCCTCCTACCCCTGCACCTCCTACTGAATCTATGCACTTTCCTATAATCTCCACTCGCAGGGTTGCCGGTGTGTTAACCAGGTTGGATGTAAGTAAGGCGCGTGGACCGGACGGAATACCCCCTCGTGTTCTGAGGGAGTATGCTGAAGCCCTGGCCCCTGTGCTTGCTCGCCTCTTCCGCCTTTGCCTCAAAACCCAAACTTTTCCTTCTTCTTGGAAGCATGCCTTGGTTCAGCCCATCCCGAAGAAGGGTGACCATTCTAATCCCTCCAACTATCGCCCCATTGCCCTAACTTCAACCCTCTCTGAGATTTTCGAAACTATCTTGAACTCCCATTTTCTCCGTCACCTTGAACGCCTTTCTCTTTTGTCATATCACCAGTATGGCTTTCGCCATCTTTGGTCATCCTCTTTTATGGATTATGGGGAAACTTTTGTCGTGGCTCTCGACATTTCCAAAGCATTTGACAGGGTATGGCACAAGTCTTGGCTATCTAAACTTCCCTCTTTTGGTTTCTCTCCCCCACTTTGTTTTCTCATCTCTAGCTTCCTTAAGAACCGATCCATGGCAGTTGTTGTCGAGGGATCGATTTCTCGCTCTTTCTCTACCAGTAGTGGCGTCCCACAGGGTTCTGTTCTTTCACCAACTCTCTTCCTTCTTTTTATCAATGATTTACTTCACACTACAACTAATTCTATCCAGTCTTATGCTGATGATTCTACTCTTCACTCTTCCTCACATTATCCTCCTTCCCCCTGTTAACACGTACTGTATATTATCCTCCTTCCCCTGTTAACACGCACATTATCCTCCTTCCCCTGTTAACACGTTACATTATCCTCCTTCCCCTGTTAACACGTACTGTATATTATCCTCCTTCCCCTGTTAACACGTACATTATCCTCCTTCCCCTGTTAACACGTACATTATCCTTCTTCCTTTGTTAACACGTTGCATTATCCTCCTTCCCCCTGTTAACACGTACATTATCCTCCTTCCTCCTTTTAACACGTACTGTATATTATCCTCCTTCCCCCTGTTAACACGTTACATTATCCTCCTTCCCCCTGTTAACACGTACATTATCCTCCTTCCCCCTGTTAACACGTACATTATCCTCCTTCCCCGGGTTAACAAGTACATTATCCTCCTTCCCCTGTTAACACGTTACAATATCCCCCTTCCCCTGTTAACACGTTACATTATCCTCCTTCCCCTGTTAACACGTACTGTATATTATCCTCCTTCCCCTGTTAACACGTACATTATCCTCCTTCCCCTGTTAACACGTACATTATCCTTCTTCCTTTGTTAACACGTTGCATTATCCTCCTTCCCCCTGTTAACACGTACATTATCCTCCTTCCTCCTTTTAACACGTACTGTATATTATCCTCCTTCCCCCTGTTAACACGTTACATTATCCTCCTTCCCCCTGTTAACACGTACATTATCCTCCTTCCCCCTGTTAACACGTACATTATCCTCCTTCCCCGGGTTAACAAGTACATTATCCTCCTTCCCCTGTTAACACGTTACAATATCCCCCTTCCCCTGTTAACACGTTACATTGTCCTCCTTTCCCCGTTAACACGTACTGTATATTATCCTCCTTCTCCTGTTAACACGTTACATTATCCTCCTTCCCTTGTTAACACGTACATTATCCTCCTTCCCCTGCTAACACGTACTGTACATATTCAGGGTATTTATCTTTGTGTATAATATATATATATATATATATATATATATATATATATATATATATATATATATATATATATATATATATATATATATATATATATATATATATATATATATATATATATATATATATTCAGAGAGAAAGCAAAATCATAAATCATGTCTGTGTAGCAGAGTTGTTAGTATATAAATCTGAAAGAGTTTTACTATGTATGTTTGATAAGAGAGATAAAGACTCCATTGATCAGGGTTTAGATAAGAACGACTTAGGCAAGCCCCCATGATAAATCAAATCTTGTTGAAGGTCACCATATGATAGTGTGTGTTCTTAATGCTCATAGAGTATGCACAGTACAACATACATACTAAAACTCTTTCAGATTTATATATTAACAACTCCGCTACACAGTCATGATTTATGATTTTGATTTCTCTCTGTATATATATATATATATATATATATATATATATATATATATATATATATATATATATATATATATATATATATATATATATATATATATATATATGTAATATTCAGAAATTTCAGTGTAATTTCAAACACCGCGCCATTGGCGATACTGAGCTTTCAAGGTCGTCTGAGGGAAGAGAGCGCTCCCTGCACATAGCGAGAGGTTGTGGAACTAGGCCTAAGTGATATTAAATGTAATTTGCTGAATTAATAATGATGCGATTCATGAAGTTAAGGGACTATTATTGAATTTGAAATTATTATAGATCGTTTATCAGTCTGAATAATGTCACGGGTGTCCCAAGGAGTTATTAGTTAGGCGGAAAATATGTCACGTAGGCCTGAGCTAGCGCCTTGGAGAGACGCGACGCTGGCTGGTCCTCAGTCATGTGAAAGCGATTGGACCTACAGGACATCCCTGCGCGTCCGTCCAAGAAATAGTCACGTCGTCTAGTCACCTGTGCTTCGCTATTGCAGTATAATAAGTAAGTCTCATTCAATCTCAGACAGGGTTTAGATAGGGCAGCGATAAAGTAAACTAGAGCTAACAGTGAGTTCATTTCAGGGTTTCCGCCAGAACCCACTTGACTGCAAGAGATTGACTGCCGTTTGAGACTGCCGTTGATGATTGAGGGTGGCGATTGTCGCCATTGGACCTATCAGTGTAGGCCTGTCACTGTTTAGCGGGGTATCAAAGGATCTCTTGAGGGAATCTAGCCGTCTGGGTGCCCAGCTGACGACGGGACGATCGTTGGGGTCATCAGCTCTCCTCTACCTCGGCTCACAATACCACATGTTTCAAGCAGCTTAGTGAATCCCTCTTGCTAACGGGAAGCTAAAGCTTCTCTCAACTGTACAAGGTCTGATTGGCTCACTCCCTTCCGCTTTATGGATGTACCCCAGGTAAAGTGAAGCTAGCTGAGTGATACAGGGTCGCACACTGGGGCCAAGAGTCAGTGGAGTTTAGAGGTACACTTTCCAAGGTGGAGAAAGGCTGATTTGGGCCTTCAACTACGGGTGCCTGTTGGTTGTGCCTTAAACGACTACGGAGTGCAGGTGGAATCTGTGTGTGTGTTAGGTTAGGGAGCATGGTTCACGGGTATTGGACTCAGTAACGTCTTTATAATAGTGACAATATTTTTGTGTGTAGTTAATGCTATTTTTTCAGTTACTAATGTATGCTGTGTGCATTTAAAATTTCTTTATAGTTTCAATCTGATATAACCTTTGTTCCCCAGAGTAGTGTTTAAGTTAGGTTAGGAGGTGTGCATCTGTTGGTGTAACATAATTATATTGAGTGCCCTTAAGGCCTATTCATTGTAGAGTATTTAATTTCTTATTTTTTAATACCATTTCCTCAGTGACTGATATTAATTTGTTGAAAACCCTTAAGGCCTGCATCTGTTGGTGTAACATAATTATATTAAGTGCCCTTTAGGCCTATTCATGGTGGAATTAATAATTTCTTATTTTTATACCACTTCCGCAGTGGTGGATATTATTCTGTGAAAGCCCTTAAGGCCTGTTTCATGTGTGCAAGCAACATTTCTTAATACTTCAAATTTATTGTTGCCTGAGTTTCTAATAATTTCGATATCATGTATAACTTTTATTCCCCAGAGTAGTGTTTTAAGTTCAAGTTAAGAGGTGCGCATATTGGTGTACCATTATTTGATTGTGTTTGTAGCGTTGGAGGGAATATAAGTGTCTAAATTTTACAGTGTGTCTCATTCATCCCAGTCACAGACGCTATCCTTCCACGGGTCACGGACAAGTCATTTTGTTTAGTAGATTTAAGTGTTCTTGTGCTGGTTCGGGATTTTTCTCAAAGGGGCGCTTCCACTGCCATTACCATCTAATAATCTTTAATAAACCCCAAGTCAAGTGAGAAAATAAAGTCCAGTAAATTCCGACCGGTTACATATATATATATATATATATATATATATATATATATATATATATATATATATATATATATATATATATATATATATATACTTCATTTTTAGTCCATATAACACGCGGACTTTGAACATATAATCAACGACCTCACCAGCAAGGAATCGAGGTTCACGGCGCCATCAGCTCGATGAACAGGCTTTGTGTGAAATATAACAGAGTCTAGAACTGCTTTTAGTGTCCTTGTGGCCTAGCCGGTAAGCGTTCCCTAGTCACACCCAGTAGGTCGAGGGTTCGATTCCTTGCTGGTGAGGTCGTTGATTATATATGAATATGTATGAACTTAATATTTGTCTTCTAGGATGGGCGAAACTGTCTTTTTTTCGATTTTCTGGCAATCTTTTCACTGGCACAATCTCTCGTCAGCATGCAGTAGTAGTCCGCCATCATGTTCACATTCCACCTTCCTTGATACATCTTTCCCATTTCCTTAATGTCCTGGTGAAATCTTTCACCTTGTTCTTCACTTAAACTACCTAAATTTTCAAGAAAATACTCAAGATGGGAATGTAAGAACTGCACTTTTACACTCATATTTGATAGTTTAGATCTTTTCTATTGCCAAAAAAACTATACACAACATTCTTGAAACTATTCCATGCCTCTTTCTCACACTGGTTCATCGATTCTTCAAATTGGTGATCCAACATTAACTTTCGGATTTGAGGGCCCACTAAAATGCCTGCTTTGATTTTTTCATATGTGACTGATGGAAATTCCCTGCAGATGTACCGGAAACAATCACTTTCATTATCTAGAGCTTTTACAAATTGTTTCATTAACCCTAATTTAATATGCAGAGGAGGCAACAGCACTGTTTTAAAACCAATCAATGGTTCATGTAGAATATTTTTTGAACCTGGCACAAGAGCCTGTCTAGGTGGCCAGTGTTTTTTGTCCCAATGTTCACGTCTTGCTCTGCTGTCCGACTCGCACAAAAAAAATTTTCGTGTATCCACTCTGTTGACCAAGCAACAAAGCATTGACATTCCACAAACAGACCAACCATTCTTTTTAATGAACTTTTTCAAGGCGTATCTATAAATTTTCATAAGTTTCCTTAAGATGCACAGAGTGAGCCACAGGAATTGATGAAAATACATTTCCATTATGAAGTAAAACTCCTTTGAGACTTGTTTTGAAAAAAAAAAACAATGAACAACCTCCATTCAGTAGCTGTATAGGTAATGCCAATATAGTTAATTAAAGCAGACACCTTAGTACAATAAACCAAGGAGCCTTCCTCTGAAAAAAAAGAACTAGTTCTTGTTCACGTTGCCTATACCAAGGAAAAATATGTCCCTTTGCTCAATAACTTCTTTGATTTTAACTTAGATCCTAAAAGTTCAGCAGACTCCTTTGGTAAATTCAAATCCCTAACTAGATAGATAAGTTCACTCTGGGTAAACACCTCCGGAACATCAATAATATGTTCAGGTTGATAAACATCACTTCCGTTACCTGACGATGTATCACGGTCAGATTCTGATGACACGGACTGCAACACATCTGGCGGAATGGGGACTGGAACCTCAGGACCATGTGGCACTGGTCTCGTGGCAGATGGAATCTTGGGATAAATGATTCCTTGTTTATTTTTTATGCATTATATCCCTCTATCTTCACAGAGCAAAAACAAACAGTCATCACCATGATTTTTAGGCTCCCTCCATACCATAGGGACTCCAAATGGCATAACTTTTTTCTTACCATATTTCCACAGTCTTAAACCTTCAACACAATTTTAACATACTTTACGTGGCGCCCATGGTTTATCTAAATCACCTATTTTCACTCCAAATTAGCAGGGCCGGCGCTGCCCAGTAGGCGATCGCCTAGGGCGCCAACATCTGGGGGCGCCACAAATTCAGGGCAAACTTGGATAAAATTAAAAATGAAGGGAAACTGTGGTGGACACTGTGGTGGAGTCGTGGAGGGTCGGAGCAGGATGTTTGAAAGGGGGGGGGGTCGGAGGGAGGCGAGGGTAGGTAGACGGTAGCCGACTGTGTTTTCTTTTTTAATAATATTCGTTAACCCCCCGGAGGGACTAACCCGGGTCCTTATCTTTGGCGGCCTGGAGAACTGTCGAGCAGTGACCTAAAGGCTGACATCTGAGGAACCCTTCTCCCAACCCCACCATCCCCTTGGAAATGAAAAACTTGCAGGAGGCTGGAGCGAGCTAAATGCTTATGATATGTTATTATTTTTTAAAGATTACCCTAAAATAAAAAAATAACTAAAAATTGTTTCATTGACATTTACGTCAAGGATTTATTGACTTAATGTAATAACAATAATTGGTTATTTGCATGGATGAAGTAATAAAGCCACAAGATGAAAATTATGTTATCAGTGGTGTTTCGAGAGTTAGAAACAATGTAGTAATGGGTTACTGTACCTACATTAGCTTATCAAAACTTTCAAGGGGGCGCACATCTAAAGGCTTGCCTAGGGCGCCAAATCATCTTGCACCGGCCCTGCAAATTAGGCAAAAAAATACATTTTTACGGATGCGATTATTTCTTGTTGATGCTTATGCACAACAAAGCACCCACAGAATACGTTTGGATTGTTCAAACATCCACGAGAAGACATATTTACAACAGTAATAGAATCTTAGTAGAGCAAAACAAGGAGATTTAACTCTACATCCACGAGGAAAGGAAACAACTTGGTTAGGTAATTCAAGAAAAGATTCTTCTCACGACTTGTAATAGGAGCCCTATACACAGCACCAATTATTATATTTTTCCTTTTCATAATGATCTCGCACCATGCCGCTTTATCATACAAATGATTATTCAAGAAATTTACATTGTCTACAAGAGAAATAAGAGAATTCCTCAGTAATATAACCACATCTGTACCAGGTTCATTCTGCACACCATCGAATTTACTATTTAACTTAAAAAAAACCTGAAGGACTTTTATGTTCACCAGTAAATTAAATATTAAAAACTAACTTAATTAATTGTATTATCAGAGTTTACTAGCCAATTATACCACTTAATCACTGGACTGGTATTTATTTATTTTCCTTTATTATCTATATTTTATAATATTTCTGGCTTCACTGCATTTTCACTTCCAACAACTTAATTATTTAATTTAATTATTATACATCCAAACGCATGGAAGTCGAATACAGTATAATGCTACTATCAGTCGCCACTCACGATCTCTGCTCACCACGGAATCTCAGAGCGTTCTGCCGGGAGGGCAAACACTTCATTTTTGCCTAGACTTCTCTTTTAACTGCTACACAGGCACCAATTTGGTGGCCCTTCTTTGGACAATTTCAATCAGCTAGATAGTTACTCAATATTCTTAGCAAGTATTCGTTAAGTCCCAATTTTATTATTTTATATTTTAAGCCTAAATGCCAAATTTTATCAAAAGCCTTAGAAACATCCCTTAAAATTATATTGATCTGGTACCCCTTGCTTTTTTCTATTGCAATTATTTCCGTTATCGTAGCTATTGCAGTTAGGGTATTTATATTGGGCATAAATCCATGTTGTCTATTGTTAGTTTTCCCATGTTGTATTAAAAAGGTTATAAGTCTTGAATTTAAAATTTTTTCCGGTAGTTTCCCGGTAATTTCTAATAAAGATATTGGCCTGTAGTTTAATATTTCCTTATTGTCCTTACCCTCCTTGGGAATATATATCATTATAGCATATTTTAGTTTGTCTGGAAAGTAACCGGTTATTAAGCATGCGTTATAAATGTTTAATAATGTTTTTAAGATGTTTTCAGGTAGATTCATGATCATATTTCGTGTAATACCTGTGAGCCCGGGGGCTTTTTCCTTAAACTTCCTCAGACAGTGCATCATTTCTCCCATGGTTATTATTTGATTATTAGGTAGTAAGTTATCGTCTATATATTGCTTTGGGGTGATTCTATGTATGTGTCTTCCCATTTTGTCTTCTATCCTTTCTTCGTGTTCACTATCAAAATCTTCATTTTCCTCATCTGATATTTTAAAAACTTTTACCCATTCCCTTTTGAATGCTGACTCTTGTTCATTTTCCTCGTGCAGTTTTGTTCCATTTTGGTCTTTAATGTATGGTGTTTTTTGCTTGTTGTGCCCCATCATCTTGTTTATGGAAGTCCAAAATGTTTTTGTGTCTTTAGACTTGTCGGCCGCCATTATAATATCATTCCATTTTTTATTGTTTGCTTCCTTACATGCGTCTCTTAATTTTATCTGTAGTGCTGTCTGCGTCGTATATAGCCATCTGTTACTGCCGTGTCTTTCCATATACCTGTTTATTTCATTGTAATGGGTTTGGATTAATTTAACTTCTTCTGATAGTCTGTTGTTGGGTAATGTTCTGACGTGCAAAATAGGAGTGTGTTTGGTTATAGATGTTTTTATTGCTGAGTGCAGTCTGTCCATTTCTGAGTCTATGTCTTCTGTTGTTTTCCCTTGTAGGTTAATCGAGTGGTGATTACCTAAGTCGTCTTTGAAGCTGTCCCAGTCTGTTTTACTCATTTTCAGTCTCTTTTTTATTGGTATCTGTATGGGGCTTGTTGACAGTGTTAGTATAATTGGCAGATGGTCACTGCCTGAGAGAGGTCCTTGTTTTATATGGTAATTGAAAAAGGCTTTGTTGTTGGTAAAAATTTTGTCTGGTGTCGATTGTGTATTGTGATTTCTCCAGGTTGGAAAGTTAGGACCTAGATGATTAATTTTCCCTAGGTTTATTAACTGATTAAGGGCGTTTCCCACGGCGTTATTAGTTGTAGTGTCGAAAATCCTGTGTCTGGCGTTAAAGTCTCCTAAGATGTACATCGGGTGGCTGTTGTTACCCAATTTTAATAGGTCTTCTATAGGTAAGTAGGGTCGTCTCGGTGGCAGATAAGTAGTAGCAATGATTACGTCTCCTTGAGTTGTATTTATTTTTATTGCTAGAAATTCATCCTGGAAGTCATCAATTAGTTTAAATTTTAAATTTATTTTAACCGCTATAGCTACTCCGTCATTTTTCTCGCCCGATTTATTTCTTTGGTTTACATAATAGTTAAAGAGTTTTATGTTGTTGTTGTCTGTCTCACCGTGACTGTTTATTAGTATAATGTCAGGGTCAATTTCTTGATATATATTACTTAGGTTAATTCTCTCGTTCTTCCAGCTTCTTACGTTGTGTTGTATTATTCTTAAAGTTCTTACTGTTTGTCCGTTGTCCATTATTTCTTATATTTGGATTGTGGCAGTTGGAGTGGATATCTATCGTCCTGTTTCCCGCTTCTGACTCTTCTAAACTCTGACGGGTCTACTATTTTAAAGTCATTGGTCGTAATCTCTAGTTTGTCCATAGTGATTAGTGTCCAGACGTAATCTTCGCTTAGGGATTTTTCTTGATATGTCCACTTGTATATCCCTCCTTCACAGTTTTTTACTATTGTCCCTCCTGTTGGTCTCGATGTCGGGATTCCATGTTTTGTTGTGGTGATAACTTTTAATCCAATATCTTCAGCAGATTCAGGTTGTATATTGTGATCAGTCTCCATCATATCTTCTCTCCTCCTTATCCTTTGTCTTGTAGTCTGTCCTATTGTTA
Organism: Homarus americanus; assembly: GCF_018991925.1. Classification (NCBI taxonomy): domain Eukaryota; kingdom Metazoa; phylum Arthropoda; class Malacostraca; order Decapoda; family Nephropidae; genus Homarus; species Homarus americanus. The sequence continues at coordinate 32,081 of NW_024754924.1, read as the reverse complement.
TTTCTATCTTCTCTTTGTCACTTCTAGTCATTTGTCTGGGATCTCTATCAATCGCTTGTGTTTCTTGTGTATCAGCTGTTGCTCCTTGCTCAAACCTTTGTTTGTCTAGCTGTAGTCTTTCTCTCAGTTCGCTTGAGTATGTTGCCTGAAATAATTTTTCGGATTCTGGATTCTCTGGGAATATCATCTCGGTAGGTTATTCAATTTGAACATTTTCCTTAACTCCTCATTGTATGATCCGGGTGCAATGATATTGAGCAGATGTGCATGGATCATACTAATCATTGCCTTGTCATGTATTGGTTCACTTAAGTTTAATATGGTGGATTCTGGTCTGTGAGCCTCTTGGACCGCTCTCTTGGCTATTTCTACGTATGTCGTATCCTTCTTTTCTTGTTCCTTGTTTCCTTGTTTCTTGTTCCTTGTACTTTATCATGTATTTTTTTTATTGGGCATGTCATTGCTCTATGTTCGTCTTTGATACCCCCAAAATGTTCTACACTACTGAGGGTATACACAAACACTTGTTATCTTAAAAGTAGGTTCTTATTCTCGTATGGGAGATATACAGAGATGGACCAAGAAACTTGCTTCCACACAATAAGGACTGGTTGTCTCTACTCTATGTATTACTGCGCGCTGGCTTTTACAGATGCCAGCATTCACAAGCTGAATACATAAAATGTAAATATGATAATTTATATACATAACATGGTGCATAATAAATGGAAATATTACATAGAATTAATACATGTTCCGTAATACTTTACTATACATAATTAATACAGTAATATAATAATACACAGCTTAAGGTACTACTTCATGTCCATATTATACACCTCCCTCCCCCCTATACGCTCATAGTTTCATCTAGAGCGGACCTTTTGATTCTGAGTCGCTCGGACCTGCGGAGTACCGAGGCAGAAACACAAGGTGGGGATGGATTTACTGTAAAGACATCAACATTAGGGGACTCAACTGGGGAAGGGTCAACACTAGGCAGCTCCACAGGTCGGAGGAAACGACGGTTCCTCCACCATACTCTACCACTAGGAAGACGCACTTGGTAGTCCCTGGACCGGCCAATACCCATGACAACTCCAACCTTGTCCCAGCGGTGAGATACCGGATCTTGAATCCTGACCTGCTGGCCGATACTCAACCTGGGAAGGGGGCGGGCATGACAGTCGTACCGAGCAGCGACATCTGCGGCTCGTTCTGCTGCACGGCGGTCACATTCCTCAGTCTTTGCCTGCCATTCTTGAGAAAAAGACTTCGGGTGGACAGGAACACAAGACCTGAGATGATGTCCATATAGAACCTGGGCTGGGGAGCGTCCGGTGAAGTTCGGGGTGTTGCGTAACTCCAACAACCCTCGATCGAAGTCCTCGCAGTCGATATTTCCTGAGGGTGACACCTTAAGGATCAGGTGTTTAACAGTCTTGACTGCGGCTTCAGCGTGTCCATTCGCCTGGGGGTAGTGGGGCGAGGTCACGACATGACGGACTCCCCAACGGTCCATGAAGTCCCGGAACTCGTGGCTGGTGAACTGGGGTCCTCCATCAGTCCTGAGGCGGAGGGGAACACCAACTTCTCTGAAGTAATGCCTGAAATTCCGGATGGTAGCAGTAGCCATTGTATCACTACCACAGGGGACGACAACAGGCCATCCAGACAATCGGTCGGCAATGACGAGGAAGGACTTCCCTGCCACTGCAAAGAAGTCAGCCGACGCAGACTCGAAGGGTCTTGAAGGGTTATCGTCGCACATTAAAGGTTCCTGTTGCTGGCTGGGTTGCAAAATCTGGCAAGGCTCACAGGCACGGACGGTACTTGCAATGTCCGCGTCGATTCCGGGCCAAAATACAGTCTGGTTCGCCCGTCGCTTGGTGGCCTCGACTCCTCGATGACTGTCGTGAAGGCGGGTCAAGGTACGGCGGCGTAGGGCAGCAGGAATGACTACTCGTGGACCATACAAGACGAGGTCTCCGTCACAATAGAGGTCCTCGCGTATCTTCCAGTACGGGAGTAGCGATTCATGAAGGTCGTATCGGTTAGATGGAAATCCCTGGGACACACAGTCGACGAGCCGGATGTAGGAAGGGTCGGCCCGGGCTGCGGTGCGGAGATCTTCAAGGGTCTTGTCTGCATCCGGTGCTGTAGACTCTTCTGATGTGAAGACGGCCTTCAGTGAAACTACTGACTTGAAGGATGCAGCAGCTGTAGAACACAACATCTCGTCCTCTGGGGTGGGGCGACTGACAGGGGCGCGGGACAGGGCATCAGGGATGCACAACAGCTTACCCGCACGCCACACAGCCGTGAAGAGATAAGGCGAGAGCTTCTCTTTCAGACGTTGAAGGCGAGGATTCTCTACTGCATCCAAAGAGTAGTGATTGATAATAGGTATAAGAGGGCGACGATCCGTGAAGAGGGTGAAGTGTTGAAGTCCTATCAGGTAGAAGCGGCACTTCGCCATCGCCCAGACAACAGCCAACATCTCCAGCTCAATCGTGGCATATCGGGTCTCGGCGTCCGTCAGGAACCGGGATCCACACTGAATTAAGCGGAGTTGTCCACCGCCATGGTCCTGCAGAAGGGCGTAACCAACGCCGTAGAGTCTGGAGGCGTCAGTCTGGAGGACGGTGGGTAGGGCTGGGTCGTAACAGGCGAGGACAGGTGGACTTAAGAGGGCTTGCTTGACTCGCTGGAAGGCCTCTTGATGATCTGGAGTCCACAGGAATGTCCTCCTGTGGCTCAGCAGGGGGTGTAACGGCTGGGCTGCGTCGGAGATGTCCGGTGAAAATTCAGCCAGCTGATTGACCAGACCCAAAAAAGAACGGAGGTCTGTCAGGTTGGCAGGGGTTGGAAAATCCCTGATTCCACTTAATTTCTCCGGCTCAGCTGCGATACCTGATGCTGAGAGAGTGTACCCACAGAAGTTCACTGATGGTGCGGCGACTACAAACTTGTCAGCGTTGAGGGTAATCCCGTACTTTCGACATCTGGTGAGAACTTCATATATTCGGGAGAGGTGGGCACAGTAGTCTTCGTCATGGAGTAAAATGTCATCAACCACCTTGACACAATTCGTGACTCCTTGAAGGGCCGCGTCACCACGTTGACAGAATGCATCGCCCGTAGCGGCAAATCCCATGGGGCCTCTGCAATACTGATATCTTCCATATGGTGTGATGAATGTAGTCAAATGCTGGTCTTCTTCGGCCAACTCGATCTGCCAATAACCACATAAGGCGTCCATCCTTGTAAAAAATTTCGCCTTCGGGTCCACATTTCGAACAGCTGCGAAGGGTGTGGGTGAAGGGTGGGCTGGACGGGAAACTTGCTGGTTAAGTTTTGATAGATCGGTGGTGATTCGTACTCCACCATGAGGTTTGGCGATGGGGACGAGAGGGTGGCACCAAGGTGAATGTTCGTCTCCGGCCGGCTTGATGATTCCCTGAGCAACCATGGAGTCAAGCTCTTGTCTAACTAGCTCCTTGTAGGCGTGAGGAATCAAACGAGGGGTGTGGATGGTAAAAGGTGTGGCACCATCCTTAAGATGAATCTTCATAGGTGGACCCACCATCGGCTTGAGTGGTGTGGATCCTAAAGATTTCTTCGTAACCAACACGTCAGCAAACTCCTTGAGAAGGTAAGCTCTTGCATCAGAAGGGGACGTGTTAGTAGAGATAGGGAATTCCTTCAACCTGTTGACATGGGTGACCTTTAAAATAGGTTTGGGGAATTCCTTGGAAATAATGGCCAACTCTTCACAATGGCCATATGATAAAAGCGGAGTCGGGATCCCATCATGAACATCAATCCGGGCTGAGCAAGACTGCTTACCAAAGGTAAGAGTAGCCCAGAAAGATCCCAAAGCTGGAGCCAACTTGGAACCATCAGCTGTCAGTTTCATTGTCTGAGGAGGGGGCTGTAGGTTGCTCAGGGGTATTCCCAAACTTGCCAAGTGTTGTGGACCAATTACTGAGACGTCAGCACCGGTGTTAGGTAACATCTGAAGACTGGATGACAAGTTACCGTGAGAGATGACGACATTGATGTGCTGGGGCGTCGTGTCTGTGGAACAATGTACACGACGGCAGGAACGACTGAACACAGCGTCTTGATGCTTGCCAGAAGGAGGGGGCGCGCCTTCACTACCTGAGGATGACTTCTTGGATCCTTGGTGGTGTCCTTTCTGTGTCTTCTTACGACAACATTTGTCATAGTGGCCCACACGACCACAAAGTCTGCACTGAACTTTGCTAGCAGGGCACTTGACTGTGTAAGCCCAGTGCCCCTGGTGGTCGCAACTTCTGCACACGCTTTGAGCAGCTGGGCACTGGGAGGCATCATGCTGTCTCGCACAGCTGTTACACAAAGCTGCTGCTGAAGGTGTAGCTGGAGGGTGAGGGGTGGGGTTACCTTGCTGCTTCTTACCCTTTCTGTATGAAGACACCGCCCTCACCTGGTCAGGTTGTGAGCGTAAAGCTGAAGTCGCACACCTGGCGGCCTCGTATGCTCGACATTTTGTAACAACATCTTGAAGGGAGGAAGTGGGGTCAAGGGAAATGAGACGCTGAACTAGCTCTTCATCTCGGACACCCGTTAACATGATTGTCTTGAGTTGTGTCTCTTCACAAACTTGAGAATGTCCAGGACAAACATCAACTTCCTCTGAACATCTTTTGAGTCTTACAAAAAATGCGTCACAAGATTCTCCATCAAGCTGCTTACATTGGAGGAGTTCTCTTCTTCTGACTGCTTCGTTGCGCTGTCCCTTAACATGTTCCTGTAACTTGTTGAGCACGGCCTCTACCGTCAGAATTGTCGTAGGAGGCACTTGAAGTGTGTGCTCGAGAGTACGTTGTGTCTCTAAGGACAAGCACATACGAAGCTGTATCATCTGTTTAGGCTGTGGTAAACTTGACAAGTCAACCATTGTTGCATAGTCTTGCCAACGTCGACGCCATTCCCGAAATATCTGATAAGAAGCGTCAGACTTCAGAGAGGGAGGCGTTTGTGCTGCAGCCTTTTGAGGAATTGTTGAATCGACTCTGGGAAATGAGGTACCAGTACCTCTAGTCGTATCAGCATTAGTAGTAGCAGACGAATCTTGTACAGTAGATCGTTGTGGGGAGGCTAACAGAGAAATCAAGACTTCAAATCTGGCTTGATCCTCTCTTCTTCTCAGGTCATCCTCACTTCTACGTATATCTTCGAGTTCTCTGCGTGTTTGTTCCTCTTCGTGGCGCCGTCTTTCAGACTGTCTGTACCGAATTTCTTCCTCATTTCTCCTTGTAATATCGTCCTGGCGTCGAGAAGTTTCCATCCACTTAATCAGTTGAAGGAGATCTGTGGACGCATGCATCGCAGGAGAGCTTGCTCGCGACGAACGAGGAGATTCTGTGGGTGATTGGGCGTTGTCACTGTGGGGAGCGTGGGGCCTGAGTGTGGGTGGAGAGAGGTCTCCCAGACTAAAACTCGTAACTCCATCGTCCAGGGTATCATTTTGATCCCTGTGAGACATGCCGACAGCTTCTGTACTCTATCTGTGCAAAAGACCGGGTCAGCCCCTCGTAATCTATGCACAGAATTACAGAAGCCTAAAGTAACTCACAAGAATTTAATATAAGGTGGGTCTGTGAATGCGTGTGTTTGTGTGTGTATGGCGGAAGGGGAGGCTTGGCGAGCGCTGGCAACTGGGCAGAGTCAGCGCGCTGTCCTCAGTTACCCTCTGACCAGAGGTGGGCGCACACGTACTGTTGGGCCGCTCCCTTAGTCATCTGACCGCAACTTGCACAGACAATTCTGATTAAAATACACAACACAGCACTTCACAAAACACTTCACTTCACAGCACGGCACTGTACACAGCATAGCACTTCACAACACTGTAAGTCTAGAGGCTTGTAGTCTTGCTGTAAATCCTTGGTGAAGCTGAAGACGAGACGCCATTAACACAGTCCAGCGGAAGGCTGGTCCACACTGTATCTCACTGAGAAATATTCACTGCGCCATCAATGTTCGTCTTTGATACCCCCAAAATGTTTTACACTACTGAGGGTATACACAAACACTTGTTATCTTAAAAGTAGGTTCTTATTCTCGTACGGGAGATATACAGAGATGGACCAAGAAACTCGCTTCCACACAACAAGGACTGGTTGTCTCTACTCTATGTATTACTGCGCGCTGGCCTGTACAGATGCCAGCATTCACAAGCTGAATACATAAAATGTAAATATGATAATTTATATACATAACATGGTGCATAATAAATGGAAATATTACATAGAATTAATTCATGTTCTGTAATACTTTACTATACATAATTAATACAGTAATATAATAATACACAGCTTAAGGTACTACTTCGTGTCCATATTATACAATTGCTAACGTCCTGTGTCCTATATATGCATTCCCGTTTCTCTTACAGTTGAGACAGCCAACATGTGTGTTCTTTACATTCAGTGTAGGTATGGTCGTCGCCTGCACAAGCTGAGCAGTACTTTTTCTCTTTTTCTGGACAGTCTCTCGTTGTGTGTTCTTCATATTTGTAACAGGAAAAGCAAGTTTGCAGACTGATGAATGTTTCCTTCTTTATTTAATGAGGTGTTACTGACATGTTATGTATTAGAAAGCCCTGTTGTATTACTTTTTCAGCCATTGAAACTTCTTCGAAGGTAGTCTTGAAAACATGAGTGTAGTCTTTTATCTTGATAACTTCCTCGATCTTTATCCAACTGTTTTGGCGTTCCAGTTCATCTTTCAGATCTTCAGATGTCTTCCTCCCGATCTCTTGGTCGACTTGGCGAACGAAAACTGATATTTTTGCTTTTTGTTCTGGTGGCATGACAACAACAACAAGTCCTTCATTGTAAAATACATCTCTGGCTTCTTTTGAGAGGATTTTGTCTGAGTCAAAGTCATCTTTACAGATGACTTTGAAACCTTCGTTGGTGCTAAATATTCTTGTTAATGGGACTTGTAATTTGTTATAAGTGATTTCTGCCACTTTTCCTCTTCCAATAGAGTGTCCCTTATCTCTATGTTTAATCCTAATGCTTATAGTCATCTTCCCTGATTACATCCCAATCCTACCTATAACACAGGGCTCCTGCCTGGGAACAGTGACCCCCTACCGGTGACCCCCGGACAAGGGGTGCCCTGCACTATCACAGGTTCCCTTGCCGGATCGACCGTATCGCTAAGTCCCGCCTCCCGTTCAAGTAACGGAGTGCATGAGGGGGATGAAAAAAGGAAAGAAGAGGACTTAGAGAGTAGAGACAGTCTCCCTACCACGCCACGTTCGGTTAGCCAATCAGAGCACTGCAGTAAACGTGCATGTATCACGCCACTGTGGGGCACCGCTGATTGGCCAATCCAGGACGTAGTCGCACGGGGAGTAGTCAAAATTTGGGGAGACCAAATATATGTTTTCCAGAAGTTTGAATGTCGTACAATCTGAGATAGTAATTGCACAGTCGCTATGTTGGGTAAGGTCAATCACTAGGATTGAGTGTGCTATCACAACGAAGTTGCAAACTGCTCAAACATGCAGCAGAAAAGGCAAGTCTTAACAGCTCCAGGTTCAGCAGTCCTGACCCTTGGAAGGAGCTGTAGGCCGTTTTATTGGAGGTCTCAGGCCGGCAGGTGTTGTCTCCTAATTACCACTATATTTGGTGTGTCTGGACAGGTGTGTTTGATTAGGAGTGTGGTGCTTGGTGTGTCGCTGGGTCATGTCGTTTAACGTGGTATGCCGGTCGGTTATGCTTCCTAATTATTACCACCCTGGGTGTGTCTGGCCAGGTGTGTTTGGTCAGGTGTCGGTGTACTGGCTGAAGGGCAGTTTCTTGAATTAACAAGATCATGTTGCCGGTTCCCTCATCACATGGTGGCGAGAACTCCTTTTCCCTTCGTGGCCGTGACCTCTGTTGGGCCAGGTCTTGCTCTCATTTAATTACTGTAGAGTGGGTCAACTTAAGTGGGTGTACACCTGCTCATCTAGTTACTGATATGCGTTGTTGTTCTCTGGTCTGCATACTATGGTCTGATAGACAATCATTACATAATCAACCCCCAAATATAGTTACAGGTCATGTGGCCGATCCTGGCAAATTCATAGTGTTCCATCGCCAACAGTGTCGAATTGTTCATGGGTTTTGGAGAAAGTTTTCTCGTTGGTAAAGGTGACTATCCCCAAAATCCAAGTCTTCGTTTATGTATTGATGTACTAAATGTAGGCGATTGATGTGATGTCTCTGACCTCTCTTCTAATATTCTTTTGTCATGATCGTAATGACGGCTAGCCTGTTAAACTTAAGGATTCATATTACGCTTATACGTCCATAAAACCTTCTCAGTCCCCCAGTGGAAACGTCCACCGTTGTCTCTGTTTCTTTGATGACATCATCGAGATGTCGCCATTGTCTGACCGAGTTTGTAAACTCTTTCTGCTACCGAGACCTTGTCAACCCTTTTTCACCTATGAATATCAGAGACCCTAATATTCATAGTGAAATTGTTGTAAGGAGATTAACTATGGAATTAATTAATTTTCCTGATAGAAACTTTAGACCAGCGTCTTCGTGTGTCGGCAGGCTGCGTGTTGGAACTTGCTTACTGGGATTACCATCCGAGACCTTTTGTGATCAATTTAATTCTTGCCTTTGATAGCTCGGTCAGAGCATTGTTTGTGAAGAGAATATTGGGGAATGAAACTGAGTTTGTAGTCTCAGATTCAAATGTCAGAGTGTACAATATCGTAATACAGTGAAATAGGGAGGAGGTGGAATCCGTGACCTAGCGTGGATTGAGAGTGCTGTCAGTAAGCGCCTCGTTCCTCACCCACACAGGTAGGTCATTCCACTCAGTGTTGTAATTCGCCATTTTAAGTGATTTGACCTAATTAATAGTTTGATTGTGCAAGTGTTACAGTAACGTAGTTGATGTGCTTTGAGTGAAGTATTGTTTACGTCCTTAACGTCCCTTTGAAGGTTGATATCGTTATCAGCAGTCAGTAAGTGCCTCGTTCCTCACCCACACAGGTCCCTATCGCAGCCTAGGCCGTGTCTGTAGCGTGGATGTCGCATCCACTAGTCTAGGGAGATGTCTGAGGCCCAGTAGAATCGGTCATCTCCATGAATTCCGACCGTCAGAAGCGCCACTACCACCTATGGGCCCCATAGCTGACCAGTCTGACCCTACACTTGGCCCACATCGTGATCCTGGATCACCAAGCCACAAACAACTACCAGCCCCCATCATTGGTGGATGAGTGCCTACCTCAGTAGGGCTATTCGTGTAGTGGTGTTATTCCACCGGATTATTCAGAGTTCGTTGGAAGGAGCCACGTGGTGATGAGGCCCCCATGGCAGTTGCTTGAGTATCACTCCTGGGGTGTTGAGTGTGGTGCTGGCAAGTGCCACTGGTTTTCATGGTGCTAAGGTGCTGTGGGAGTGTGTGTGTTGTTGTGTATGTTCACCCAGTCGTGGTGTGAGTAATTTGAGCCTGAGGGCATGGTACCAGGAGTTCTTATTTTGGTACACATAACCTTTTCATGCATCCATTTTAGTGTCTGAATAAATATTGTATTTGTATGTTGGGTCTATTATTTCACCTATAGTATTCACCGTTGTTCTCTTCCTAATGCTTGATACTATAATTACATGTACCCATGGGCCTTCCTCTAATGTCACGCTACCAAAGGTTGAAGCATTAAAGTAAAAGTTGTTATAAGAGTGCCAAGCCCTTAAAGGGTGGCAACTGTTGTTGCCCGCTCTTATATAAAAATGGTGGCATGGGTGGTGATGTAATTTATATGTATCGAGTTGGGAGGAATGACCGTGATACTGTAGGGTTTTTTTAACGGTGATTTGTAACCATTCCACTGTAACTAATGAGTATTTCAGATTGCTAATAATTTTGTACCTATTTTTCCAAGGTACAGATTTTTTTGTGGTTTTTGCAGAGAAAGTGAAATAATAAGTTCAAAGAAATACCTCTGAGTTAGGTTAGAAAACAGTTGCCTCAAAAAAGAAAGTCTTGCTTAAAGTAAATGATACATGCAATAGTAACTTGAGTGTAGAGAGTTTGAATTTGGCTCATTAATACCTGAAGAATTTTGATGTGTAACAATCTGCCCCAATTTTTTTTCCGTTGTTAACTCAGTATTACTTACAGACAGTGAGTACATGTTCGGGCCGTGGCACTAGTTTTGTGAAATGTTTTCATCATGGGAGTGCCCAGTGTTTCACTTCTGAGTTGCTACCAGAAGTATTGCACTATATGCAAAGGTTAAGTGGATGCTAAGTTTGTACTTGTAATATTCTTTAGTTTATGTGTTAGGTAGGACATATTCCATTACTTAATATCTCGGGGTGTTTTACAGTTCCATATATTAATATTTCTATGTGTATGCTATAATTGTAAAGTGTATTTTAATCAAGTGTTTGTGGGAGACCCAGGTGATACTTCCAATCAGGGGTGAAGGAAACACACTGGTGTCAAGTTCGTAAGTTCTATTTCTGGGACAAACACACAAAAGGAGTTAAGACAGGGGAAACAGCGTCCTGTCTTGGAATCTCTCCCGGTATCTCTATCTGCGCATGCGCGTACAGCGCACATGTGCCTAAAACATGAACTAACATTCAGTGACAAAAGGGAGTATGATTATAACATATAATACAGAGACCTGAATCAATAATGGTAAATAGTACAGTTACATATTACAGCATATTCGTCTCATATATCTACACCTCCCTCCCCCTCATGCTCGCAGTGCAATATCGAGCGGACTCTTTTTCCAGGAGCCTTTGAGAGTGACGTGGGAAAACTGGGGGGTCACTGAATGAGGACTTACTTTTCTCGTCCAAGCAAGGGTTCACAGGGATGTGGGGGAGGGGTTCACCACTAGGGGACAGTACTGAACGAAGGAAGCGGCGATTCCGCCACCATACCCGACCACTAGGGAGACGGACCTCGTAATCCCTGGTCTTGCCGCAGCCCATGACAACCCCGACCTTGTCCCAGCGGTGAGACGTCGGGTCTTGAACCCGAACTGTTTGCCCGATACTCAACCTGGGAAGGGGTCGGGCGTGCTGATCGTACTGTGCCTTTACCCGGTCAGCACGGGCGGCTGCACGACGATCGCAGTCCTCGGTCTTGGCCTGCCACTCCCTCGAGAAGGACTCAGGATGGGCAGGGACACATGACCGTAGTGGGTGGCCGTATAACATCTGTGCTGGGGAGCGACCTGTGAAGTTGGGGGTATTCCGCAATCCAATAAACCCCGGTCAAACTTCTCACAGTCAATGTTGCCTGAGGGTGCCGTCTTGAGGATGAGATGCTTGACGGACTTTACGGCAGCCTCGGCATGTCCATTGGACTGGAGATAATGTGGCGAGGACACCACATGATAAACTCCCCATCGCTCCATGCAGTCCCGGAAGTCGTTGCTGGTGAACTGGGGCCCGACGTCAGTCCTCAGGCGGAGAGGGACACCAACTTCCCGGAAGTAGCGACAGAACATATGTACTGTATGAGAGGCAGTAGTGTTGCCTCCGCAGGGAACGACAACAGGCCAACCTGAGAGCCGGTCGGCGATGACGAGAATGGACTTTCCCGCCACAACGAAGAAATCCGCAGAGACGGACTCAAAGGGCCTCGTAGGGTTGTCGTTGTTCATGAGGGGTTCCTGCTGCTGACTAGGCTGCAGCACCTGGCATGGCTCGCAGACTTGAACGGAACTAGCGATGTCGGAGTCGATGCCTGGCCAAAAAACAGCTTGTCTCGCCCGGCCCTTCGTAGCTTCCACACCCCTGTGGCTGTCGTGCAGGTGGGCTAGGGTGCGGCGGCGGAGGGCGGCGGGAACCACAACTCTTGCTCCATACAAGACGAGGTCGCCATCAGCATAGAGGTCGTCCCGCATCTTCCAGTATGGGAGTAAAGAACTGTGTAAGTCGTACCGGTTGGAGGGAAATCCCGAGGTCACGCAGTTCAGTAGACGGATGTACGAAGGGTCCGCTCTCGCCGCGGCTCGGAGTTCCTGAAGAGTCCTGTCGGCGTCCTGCGGTGGAGACTCTTCTGAGATGACGGCGTTCACGGTCACTACAGTCCGGAGATGTGCAGTAGCATCAGCACATGCGATCTCGTCCTCTGGTGTGGGGTGGCTGACTGGGGCTCGTGACAAAGCATCAGGGATGCAGAGCAGCTTGCCAGCACACCACACAGCTGTGAAGAGGTAGGGCGAGATCTTCTCCTTAAGGCGTTGGAGGCGGGGATTCTCAACCGCATCCAAGGAGTAGTGGTTCAGGATCGGGATGAGTGGCCGATGATCCGTCATGAGGTTGAAGTGTTGTAGGCCGATCAGATACAACCTACATTTGGACATGGCCCAGACGGCGGCTAACAGCTCCAGTTCGATGGTGGCCTAGCGAGTCTCAGCGTCAGTGAGAAACCGAGAGCCACACTGAACCAGACGAAGGCGTCCATTGCCGTGGTCATGTAGCAGAGCGTATCCAATCCCGTAGAGGCGAGAGGCATCAATCTGGAGGACAACTGGCAGGGCCGGGTCGAAGGAAGCGAGAACAGGTGGGCTAAGGAGAGCTGTCTTGACGCGACGGAATGCCTCATCATGGTCAGCTGTCCAGGTGAATGTTCTCTTGGGGCTCATCAGGGGGCGTAGGGGCTGTGCTGCAGCGGCGATGTCGGGGTTGAACTCAGCCAACTGGTTTACCAGGCCCATGAACGAGCGGAGGTCGGTCAGGTTGGCAGGAGTTGGGAAATCCCGGATCGCGCTGACCTTTCCAGGATCAGCCGAGATGCCCTTGCCTGAGAGGGTGTACCCACAGAAGTTCACACTAGGTGCGGCGACCACAAACTTATCCTTGTTGAGGGTGATCCCGTACTTCCGGCACCTGGTGAGCATCTGGTGAATACGCTCAAGATGCGTGGAGTAATCCTCGTCATATAGGAGCACGTCGTCGATGACCTTGACACAGTTCGCCACACCCTGAAGGGCCATGTCACCACGGAGGCAGAAAGCATCGCCAGTAGCCGCGAAACCCATAGGTCCTCTGCAGTGCTGAAATCGGCCGTACGGTGTGATGAACGGCGTGAGGTGCTGATCTTCTTCCGCAAGTTCCATCTGCCAGTACCCACATAAGGCATCTGCTGTAGTAAAGTACCTTGCCTTCGGGTCCACGCTGCGTATAGCGGTGAAGGGTGTCGGTGAAGGGTGGGTCGGGCGGGAAACTTGGCTATTCAGCTTGGTGAGGTCGACGGTGATACGAACTCCAGTAATGTTCTTGGCGACTGCTACCATGGGGTGACACCAATCCTAGGGGTCGTCACCAGCAGGCTTAATGATCCCCTGGGCTACCATAGAGTCGAGTTCCTTCTTAACTTGGCTCTGGAAAGCGAAGGGTATCTGTCTCGGTGTGTGGATGGCGAAAGGTCATCCTTCAGGTGAATTCTCATGGGGGAGCCAGCCATTGGCTTGAGTGGAGCCGTCTTGAGGTCCTCCTTGGAAACCAGCACGTCCTTGAATTGCAGTAGGAAGAACTCCCTGGCTGCAGAAGGTGACGTATTGGGTGGGAGGGGCAGCTCCTTGCACCTGTTGACATGTTTTATTTCCAGAATTGGCTTAGGGAAGTCTGGAGATATTATGGCCAACTCTTGACAGTGGCCATAAGACAGTAGTGGCATCTGAACACCTTTGTGGACCTGAATCCTGGCAGAACATGACTGCTTACCTAGGGTGAGGGTAGCCTGAAATGTACCCAGAGCAGGTGCCATTGTAGAACCGTCCGACCGGTGAGCGTTGTAGAAGTTGACGGTGGTTGCAAGCTGCTCCTAGGAATCCCCAGAATGTCGAGGTGTCTTGTGCCGATGACTGTGACGTCCGCACCTGTGTCAGGAAGCATCTGGATACGGGATGTAATGTCGCCGTATGACAGGTGAACACAGATGGGCTGAGGTGTCTTGCTGACAGGGGAAGAAGAGGATCCCACGCGACGACAGTGCTTGTTCTTCGCCGCCTGAGACTTGCAAGTAGTATCATTCTTCTTCCGTGACTGACAGCATTTGTCATAGTGTCCAATGCGGCTACAGGAGCGGCACTGAACGTTGTTGGCAAGGCACTTCAGTGTCCTAGCCCAATGACCACGACGGCCACAGTTATTGCAGGTGCTGTCAGCGGCAGGGCATTCAGAACCATGCCGACGAGCACAATACTGGCATGAATTACCTGGCGTCGAAGTCTGAAGTGATGCTGAAGATTGATGCGAGGCTGAAGTCGGATGTGAAGCTGAAGTCAGATGTGAAGCTGAAGTCGGATGTGAAGCTGAAGTCCGGTCACGTCCTTTGTTCTTCTTATATGCGGAGATGGCACACAGCTGGTTAGATGGAGCACGAATGGCAGAAGTCGCACTTCTGGTGGCTTCGTAAGAGCGGCAGGTGGTGACAACATCCTGTAGAGAAGAGGCAGTGTCGAGGGAGATAAGCTTCTGAATAAGCTCTTCGTCCCGCACGCCCATGAGGATAATCATCTTCAGCTGTGTTTCCTCACAAGTCGACGAGTTCCCAGGACAAACGTCAACCTCCTCAGCGATGCGTCCGAGTCGTACGTAAAAATCGGCAAATGACTCACCCTCCAGCTGCTTACAACTGAGAAGTTCTCTCCTACGCAGAGCTTCGTTGCGGAGACCCTTGATATGCGTCTGTAAAGCATCCAAGACGTCCTTCACAGTCTTGTCTGTGTTGTGGGGAATTTGCAGGGTGTGCTCCAGGATACGTTGCGTCTCTAGGGTGAGACACATCCTCATCTGGATCAGCTGTTTCTCCCTAGGCAACCTCGATAAATCGACCATCATCGAATAATCGTCCCACCTCCGACGCCATTCACGGAATACCTGGAACGAGGCATCAGCTTGGAGTGGCGGTGGACTCTGAGCGAGTGCTTTCTGTGGGGGGGGCAAAGAAGTTGAAGAGGACCCTGCAGGCGCACCTGTGGACGAAGAGGCAGGTGTAGTAGCTGCTTGAAGGGTAACAGGTGCCAACAACTCGATAATGGCACTGAATCTGGCATTTTCTTGTTGACGTCTGTGATTCTCTTCACGCCTTCGTTCATCGTCTTCCTGTCGCCTCCTGATGTCGTCTTGTCGTCGGTTTTCTTCCAAAAACTGAATTAAATGAAGGAAGTCGACACCTGTGGCAGATTGCGGACGTGTGTGGTGGGGGCTAAGGGTGGGTGGGGCCGCTTGATCCACTTTGAGCTCTACTTGGAGACCACTGACATCCGTCTGAAGTTGGGCTTGTTGGGTGTCTGAAGAAAACTCAATAAATTCCTGATCTTCCATATAGCCTGGTTTATTTCTCTCACAATTACTGTAATTAATAAGTGAGCAGAAAAGCAATCGTCTTTAAATGGAAGATAACTGCGAGCGTCTGTGAGTGTGTGTGTGTGCGTTCGTTCGTGCGTGTACTCGAGGCAGGCCGGCGAGCGAGCGGCGGTTACAGCAACTCCCCTCGCGGCTCAGACGCCCAGTGCCGGCCGAGTCATGAGCGGGGAAAGATGTCAAAACTTGAGCTCTCCCATAGGTCTTAAATAGGCTTCCCTCTTTTGTAAAAAGTGCAGGAACACGGGGAAACACTTTAAAGACACTAAAGGGCACACACAACACTGAAAAAGCACTTCACAACACTGCACTGTAAATCCAGGAATATCTTGTGATGTATGCGCCGAGATTCACTCGACAGGAGGAGTTGACAAGATGGCGGCTCCGAGAGAGATTCTGTGTCCACTCCAATTCTGAATAATGTGATGTCCCAGCTAAACACTGCGCCATGTGGGAGACCCAGGTGATACTTCCAATCAGGGGTGAAGGAAACACACTGGTGTCAAGTTCGTAAGTTCTATTTCTGGGACAAACACACAAAAGGAGTTAAGACGGGAAACAGCGTCCTGTCTTGGAATCTCTCCCGGTATCTCTATCTGCGCATGCGCGTACAGCGCACATGTGCCTAAAACATGAACTAACATTCAGTGACAAAAGGGAGTATGATTATAACATATAATACAGAGACCTGAATCAATAATGGTAAATAGTACAGTTACATATTACAGCATATTCGTCTCATATATCTACAGTGTTAACCCCAGATTTTTTTTAATGCAGTGGTTCATTATTTGGTGGAACATTGTATGTTATGTGAACTCTAATGCCGGTATACTTTCAGTGTACTGTATTATTTATGAGGACCTTATGGTGATACGGTATATGACAAGTGTTATACAAGTGTATGAACCCGCAATTGTGAGTACAGAAATTCGTGAAGTGTTCACGCAGTGTTGCACCATACAGAGTTTGTGAATAGCAAATTGTCTCAGTCTATTTTTCATGCAATATTATCTTCTTGGGAGATTATTAATCTGAACAGTATTTTGAGTAGTTGATGCCTTGAATGTTAAGTCGTCTTGCAGAAAGTCAGTTGAGTACCAGTCCTTGTGTCTTGAGTGTGCACTGTGCATGTTGTTGTAGTTACAGTGGGTTGTAGTGGTTGATTTTTTGTAACACAATGGCAGCTGTTAACGCAGATCAGGGGGACCGTGACGGCCAAAACCGCCGTTGAACTAGGAACAGAAGTCCAAGCTCTTCGGGCTAAACTCGCTGAGTCGATGGATACAGTGAGGAGACAACAAGCGCTGCTTAGTGAACGGCGGGAGGAACCAGCTATGCCTACTCTCCCTGCCTCGGTTCCACTTTTGTCCTCTCCTAACGATAGGCCCAGCCGATCTCCTGGCCCCCATAACCACCAATACATTCCGAGGCTGTCCATTGACAATCTCGTTGGTCTTAAAACGGATGACATTGTAGGGGTATCGAGATATTAAAGTTGTCTAGCACTCAGGATGGAAGGAAACTCTAATGTGGTTTTCTTATATAATATATATATAAGTTATATGATAGACAGTCTGGTGCTGGAGATGCCGTGTGGTGGGGAGCAGCTCAGTAGAAGACGTTCGGGAGTATCGTGTTGAAGGAGGTAGATGTGCAGGAGCTTCGTTAGAGAAGGTGTTGCCTGTTGCTGGCCTCCTGGTTGAATGAAATGTTAACAGCGTGGAGCTTGCTGGAGGAGATGTTGCTTGTTCAGGAAAATGGGCAGAATGAGAGTTGGTTGGTGAGGAAGCTCAGAGAAGGACATGCTCGCTGGCGGGAGCGAGGACCGCCAGGCAGGCGGAGGAGAGGCGAGGGTCGCCAGGCAGTGGCAGAGGAGGAGGTGTTGCTTGTTCAAGAAGATTGGTCAGACTGAATCTCGATACGATACGAAGTCTTTAGTTAAGAGGTGAAAGAAGATTATTAGGGGTTGAAGGAAAAGTGGTGAAACTGAAATACATTAGGAGTAGAAAGAATCTGGGCTCAACCAGATCGCTTCATCTTTCTTATTGGTGTTTTGTCTTTGTTCTGCTCCCTTGGGTCGTCAGACCTTTGTATTAATATTGGTTTATTTATATAATGCTGCTTATTATTATTATTTTTATTATTGTTGGAGTTAGTGAGCCCGCCCAGGTCCTCAATGGAGAGACAGAGCTTATATACCCCGCAGCAGCCGCTATGAGTCATGGTGGGAAAACCCGAGAAGTAGCCGGTGACTAGTTCCGTTGCTAAGATACGGTAACATCTGGTTGGTTGCTAGGGAAGGCGGCACATTGGAATGTGATAGCAGGTGGTGTGCAGCTACGCAGTTAGTTTGTAGAGGAGACGTCCACTACAATACTCCCCCTCCCCTCCAGGCGGTGTAGGAGACTTGTTGATTGTAGAGTTGCTTAGCACATGTGAGGAAGACCGGGCGGTGCATGCCTCATGTGAGACAACGGCGATGGCGTGATGAGCCGATCGCTGAAATACAACTGTCTAGATACACACTATCTGTGGGTGAAGGGAGAAAAAGGGTGTGTGGAGGCGATGAATGTTGTGCTTCCCTCACGACAGGTACAGGGTCGTCAGATGCGCCTGCTGGGGTGTGTGTGGGCCTGGATCAGGAGCAGGGGCTGGGTCAGCAGAAGCGGATTAGGGCTCGTGACAGCAGCTGGGTCCACGACAGCAGCAGGGTGCAGGACATTAGCAGGGAGAACCTGAGTGAGAAAAGAGGGGGTGTGGAGGCGATGGATGTTGTGTGCTTCCCTCACGGCAGGTACTGCTGGGTCGGCGTCTGAGGCAGGACGGGTGTGCTGGGGTCGTAGGATGTGGTGCGTGGGGCAGGAAGAGGAGCCGGTGTCTGCTTGAAGACTGGGAGCGTGATCAGTGTCTCCTCCATCCTGTGTGAGTGCTAATCTCCGGGAGTCACCATTGTAGGAGTATCGAGATATTAATGTTGTCTAGCACTCAGGATGGAAGGAAACTCTAATGTGGTTTTCTTATATAATATATATAAGTTATATGATAGACAGTCTGGTGCTGGAGATGCTGTGTGGTGAGGGGCTGCTTGGTAGAGACGTGCGGTGAGTAGCTTGTTGAAGGAGGTAGATGTGCAGGAGCTTCGTTAGAGAAGGTGTTGCCTGTTGCTGGCTTCCTGGTTGAATGAAATGTTAACAGCGTGGAGCTTGCTGGAGGAGATGTTGCTTGTTCAGGAAAATGGGCAGAATGAAATTGGTTGGTGAGGAAGCTCAGAGAAGGACATGCTCGCTGGCGGGAGCGAGGACCGCCAGGCAGGCGGAGGAGAGGCGAGGGTCGCCAGGCAGCGGCAGAGGAGGAGGTGTTGCTTGTTCAAGAAGATTGGTCAGACTGAATCTCGATAAGATACGAAGTCTTTAGTTAAGAGGTGAAAGAAGATTATTAGGGGTTGAAGGAAAGGTGGTGAAACTGAAATACAGTAGGAGTAGAAAGAATCTGGGCTCAACCAGATCGCTTCATCTTTCTTATTGGTGTTTTGTCTTTGTTCTGCTCCCTTGGGTCGTCAGACCTTTGTATTAATATTGGTTTATTTATATAATGCTGCTTATTATTATTATTTTTATTATTGTTGGAGTTAGTGAGCCCGCCCAGGTCCTCAATGGAGAGACAGAGCTTATATACCCCGCAGCAGCCGCTATGAGTCATGGTGGGAAAACCCGAGAAGTAGCAGGTGACTAGTTCCGTTGCTAAGATACGGTAACATCTGGTTGGTTGCTAGGGAAGGCGGCACATTGGATTGTGATAGCAGGTGGTGTGCAGCTACGCAGTTAGTTTGTAGAGGAGACGTCCACTACAACATCATAACTAAATTTTGTAAGAAAGTAGAGTATAACGCAGTTAGCTGAAGGGGAAGATGGCAGGTAGCTACCGACCGCATGGACGAGCAAGTTGAGGCCATGGTCCAAGCAGAACTTGATACAGACGAGGAAGATTGGGAGAAACTTAAAGTAGCCTTTGCAGAAATTGTTGTGAAACAAATCCCTCTGGAAGATGCCTGGGAGGAGTTCGCGCGATTAGAGTACAATCTGGAAGATGATCCCCGTTGTGTCTTGAGCCAGCTTAAGGTAACGCTCGCAACCATTCTCCGCCAGTATGGGCCAATGCAAGGCAAAGAACAGACGTTAAAAGATAAATTGTACCACCCTTTGCCAAAACAGTTGAAGGAGGAGTTGAAGTATTATTATTCCCCTTGTTGTCTAGTAGACACGATGGCCGCAAGGTTAGAGAGGCTTCGACACAGCTATCTGAAGTGTAACAAAAGTGGGTATCCCAGTATTAGGCAAGTACAGAAGCGAACGAACCTAGGGCCTCCAATAAAGACTGAAAGAGCCAGTAGTGCGGAACATAACGTAACAGGAGGAGCTTGCGGTACCACTAGTCAGCGAGATCGATATGATAGAGCCCTATCGGCAAGTCCTCGTAAAACTTTAGTTGGAAAGCGACAGGGACCTTATTGTCCATATTGCCGAACGCCAACTCACGATACCTCTAGTTGCCCCTTAAATCCACCTCCACGTTCATGTTGGGATTGTTTAGAAGTGGGGTGTCGGAGAAACAGTCAACGCTGCCCAGGACGCTCAGGTCGCCGGCCTTATCCAAAGTATTGACATAAGCGGGTTCTTTCCAATGTGTCTCCCTGCGTCTGGTTTACTGTAAATGAACGTGTCTGTCTTGCTTTAGTAGATACAGGTATTGAAGCCACCTTCATTAAGGAAAGTTTAGTAAAAACCTTGAATATAAAACCCATTAAACCTTGTAAACATAAATATCGGGGTGTTACGGGAGATGAGTTAAAAATTAAAGTTAAAGTAGTCATAACAGTCCAAGTAACGCCACAGTTGAAAGACAGACACCATGCTATTGTGGTGGATGATAATTATCTTGATGCAGAGTTGTTGTTAGGAGCAGATCTCGGCAGATTTAGAGTAACATGGGAATGTAAAAAGAAACTTTTCATTTAGGCAGGCCATTCACATGTATATGGGAGAGTGTTGACGAGAGAGCACATGAAAGGAATCAAATGCGTCAATAGATTGTCGTTAAAGTCCGACGTACCTTGTCCACCACAGTTGAAGAGTCTCCACCTTGATAGGAAGACTATTGTACGAGGCCACCATGCACCGATCATATCCATAAAAGTGAAAGTAGAGAAAGGTCAAATTCTGAGCGTACGATTTACACATAAAAGTTTCAACCAACAATCAGAGATATGTGTTAGAGTATAGCCAGATTCACGCATATATTTGCCAGTAAGTAATTGTCCCGATAAATCAGTGTATTTGAGAGCGGGTACTGTCATTGGCGATTATGAGTTAATCCCGGAGGAGATAATCTCATATGTCGACGTTAAAGGAAGTAACTTGGGGCATATTCAACAGGTCTATGACGAATTGTGTAAAGTAAAGTCTTTAACTGAATTATCCCTTTGTGCACCTCATCACCTAGCCATTCAAACAGAAGGGGAGAGGACATCCTCAAACCAGTTAAAAGTAAATATAAGTGATCATAAGAGAGTACCACCCTTTGACTGTGTAGTTTGTGCCGGAATTCCCAACGGTCCAGTAAAGAATGTCAGACATGTCCAAGAAATTTCCAACAGTATAATACCGGAAAGTGATGAAGTAAAAGGTGGAACCACTAGACACGAGAAGTTGAACGAGTTAATTAGAAACCAACAGTGGCCCCATCTAAACAGAGAGATGCGTAAACATTTGCGAAAAGTAATTTTAGCTCATGATTCCTTGTTTGTTTTAGGACCACATGAAATAGGGTCAATTGCTGGTATACCCGCTAACATTCAGCTCGCCAACCACAATCCTGTCAGAGGACCACAGTATAGACACCCAGAGAAAGTAAAAGATGTAATTAAAGAAATGATAACAGATATGAGGGATCATAATATCATTGAACCATCGACTGCCGCCTGGTTATCCCCCATTGTTCTGGTAACAAAACCCAACAGTTCAAAGCATATGTGCTTAGATTTTCGAGTGGTCAATTAGCATTTGAAGGTCGACATACAACCCTTGCCACGAATTGACGAATTAGTAGAGAAAGCTGCGGGAAATAAGTATTATGTCACATTAGATTTGAAGGATGCGTATTATCAGGTCATTCTCAACGACAGTAGCCGAGATCTAACTACTTTTAGCGATGGGTATAATCTATGGAGGCTTACACGTCTACCGTTTGGGCTCTCCGCCAGTCCTGCCATTTTCACTCGAGAAGTAAACAGAGTATTAGCTCCCTTAGCAGTTGAAGACTGGGTACGAAACTATCTTGATGATGTAATAGTATGGGCTCCTGACTTCCCCACCTTGTTGCAAAGACTAACCAGAGTATTTGATAGATTTGAAGAGATGGGCATTAAACTAAATTTGTCTAAGTGTCAATTTGGCCATAAGCAAGTTAAATTCTTAGGACATGTAGTTTCAGAGGACGGCATTGAGCCTGACCCAGAAAATGTCCAAGCTCTGACCGAATGTAAACCCCCAACTAAGGGGTAAACAAGTCCGCCAGTTTTTGGGTACGTGTGGATTTTACCGTAAACATGTTCCCAAGTTTGCCAAAGTAGCTTACCCCCATGAGTGTCAAGAAGCATTTGAGAAGTTAAAGCAAGCATTAGCTTCATACCCAGTTCTTGTCAAGGCAGATATTTATAAACCGTTTGAATTGCATAGTGATGCCAGCAATTTCTGTGTAGGCGCTTCCCTTAATCAGGTGCAGGAAGATGGCTCTTTGCGACCAGTGGGTTATTTTTCTAGAAAGTTGAAGCCGGCAGAAACTCGTTATTCCACCACCGATAAAGAAGCGTTAGGCATTGTGTTAGCGTGCAGGTTCTTCCATCATTTTTTTCTGGGGTACGCAGTTTACCATTAAGACAGACCACCAACCTTTAACATCAGTCTTTAGAAAGAAAACCAAAAGTCAGTGAATGAACCGGTGGATCTTAGAAATGAGCGAATACGTCTATGACATTGAATACAAACCCGGTAGAGCTAATGTAGTAGCTGATGCGTTAAGTCGACCAGTCAGAGCCTTGAGAAAAGACATGCGAGACCATGTAGCTGCTCAATTTCCCACACTAGAAGGTTTCACACAGGCGGAATTTGGTTTAGAACAACAAAAAGAACCGAGATGGCAAGAGTTAAAACAGTATCTAGAAAGAGGTAAACTTCCGCACCATAAGTACCCAAAGGCCACCGTTGATAGTTTTGAAGTAATAAATGGATTATTGTATCTAGTAAAAGAACAACTTGATAAAGCATTGCAGTATTGTCTAGTAATCCCTCAACATTCACGTAAAGCCGCATTAGAGTTGGCGCACGACAATGCCAAGTCAGGTCATTTAGGACGGTGGAAGACCATCACCCGAGTAGCAAATCTGTTTTATTGGCCTAACTACCGTAAAGATTGTATTGATTATGTAGCATCGTGCGAGGTGTGTCAGAGGTTCAAAGGAACTAAGGGACTTACGCAACTTTGGCAAGAATTACCAGTAGTAACTAAACCACTAGAACGAGTTTCGGTAGACTTGACAGACATGCATGTAGGGATCAGTGATTACCGATATGTGTTAACGATTATAGATCATTATTCAAGGTTTGTTAACTTCTGTCCTCTACGCACTAAGACCACTCAAGAAGTTACCCGTGAATACGAGAAATTTGTTAATGTTTTCGGTAGTCCTAAAGTAGTGATTGCGGATAATGGAGGAGAATTTACTGCTGCACAGTTCAGGGAGCTCTGTCGATTAACCAACATTAAGACGTATTTTACCTTGCCTTACCACCCCCGAGGTAACCACGGAGAGAATGCACCGAACGTTTAAGAACATTTTGTCAATCATGTGCAAAGATATCCCGCGTCACTGGCCAAGATTCTTGGGTCCGACCCAATATGCGTTGAACACTTCCGTTCACACAACGACTGGAGTGCAGCCGCACTTCGCGTTCTTTTCCTGGCATGCACAGACAAGTGGGCATTGAGTTACCACTAATAGAAAACGAGAGTACTGAAGGGTTAATAGAATCTCCCAGATAATTAAAGAAACTTCTGAACGAATGTCTAGAGAATTCCGGAACGTAGCAAACCGAGATAGAGTCAGTCAGACAGTACCGCTTGGGGAAACTGTTTGGGTGAGAGATGAAGCTCCTATCCAAGGTACCAGTAGGAAATTAAATGCGAAGTGGAAGGGTCTGTATACAGTAACTGATTTCATACGCAATGGTGCAGCGTATGAGTTAACCCACCTTTCAGATGAGACCGAAGTAATCCGACGAGCAGCAGAAAAGGTGAAAAGATGTATTAATAGAGATATGTTTGTCCATGTAATTGACATCCAGGTTCCCCCTAATGATTCTTCCTCAGAATCAGAGCCTGATGAGAGAGATGCTATACGGGATGAGGAGAGAACAGTAGTTGCTCCTGCTCCCCGATTTCCCGTAAGGAAGAGAAAACCAGTGGTGAGACTGGATCTTTAAAAAGCAGTGGGCATTTAAAGTGAACCTCCTTGGTTGGTGATGTGTAGTTGATAGTGAAGTGTGCAATCTGTTGTATGTAACTTTTGGTAATATGGAGAGGTAAAGAATTGAGGATGTTTTTTTGTTTGGTTGAACGTATTTTGCAGAGGGATGGTCAATTTGCAGTAAAAGACATAGCGATTGGAAGATGGATTGGCAGTTATGCAATCATCTGATGGGTATCTGTTACTAGTTTGAGTAAAGATACCAGTTGTGAGTTCTCAAGTTCTGGTTTGTAAGTCCTACGTAGGCTTGTTGTTGTTGGTGTATAGGTGTAGAGTTCGTGACTTTCAGAGAGTATTCGGGCATGGAAACATGGCACCATTACTTCTACATGGCAAATGCCATAAGTACAGACAGTTTTTGGTTTGGTTGTGTTCTCATAAAGACCGTTTCGTTTGCATTGGATTCTTGGGAATACCCGCTCGTTCGGAATCCCTCGAATGTTGCTGCCTCTCGCGAGTGCGACATGACTCTTTAGATTAAAGTCAAGCAAATCATTCCTTCGACTTGATGGGGTCAGTTCGTCTATGTCCGAGCTTGAGAAATCTAACTTAAATCTCAGGGAGTCCTGTAAGCATTTGACCAATCGCTTAAAAGAAACTTTCCTGTTACCTATGAACATTGAAATTTGAGTTCTGTAAGTAAATATTTTGGGTGTGCACTTTATCTACCAATATGAGGGTGTTTTGTAACATGTAACACCATTTATTATTATTATATGATATGATGTATCTAACCCCATTTATTATTATTGTATGATATGTGGTATCTCTAACCCCAGGTATTATTATTTTTGGTGCCATTATGTCTTGATGTATGTAACCCAATTTTTTTTTATAAAGGTGTGTCACATTCTATTTATATGTTAAAAGATTTCCATTTCTTTTGCCCAATTCTGACCACCGGTAGGGAATTATTTTTTCTATTTTTATTGGTATAATATATGTGAATTATTTGTGTATGGGAAATTATATTTTGTATTAATCATTTAATGTGTATGTAACTACTTACGTGTTTTCTGAACATTACCGCATAATATGAATCTTGGAGAAGGGGGAAGCTTTGTTGTAACAGTTTTGTTGTAAAAGTTTATTTAGCCAGAAAAATACAGATACAGAGTGGATAATATTAACATGGCTGAGCCATTTGAGAACCTGAGCTCTCTTTGAGGCACCTGATATGTACTGTACTATACATTTATCTCAAGGAAGTATTATGTAACATTTAGTATCATCTGGAATAGTACAATAGCATGGTAGTAATAAGTACATCTCATAATGTTACCACGGTTATCACTTCAATATTTATTTATTTTATTATTTATTATTATTTTTTTTATTTATACAAACATATACACATACCTATACATATATATGTATATATATATATATATATATATATATATATATATATATATATATATATATATATATATATATATATATATATATATATATATATATATATATATATATACACATGCATACACATACACATATACATATAAATTAAAGTGGAATTTAAAAACATAAGTATAATGGGGGAGCTGTACAACCTGGGTTGTGCAGTAATAAGGCTGAACAAGAGGACAGAGCTTTCAGGATTATGTCTAGTTGGCAATTATGTGTATTGCAATGGTAATTACTTATTTATTTACATGATAATTTCCGATAAATTGGATTTGGTGGTACAATAAAAGCAGGTACTGTAAATATAGTAAGTGTTACAAAAAATATTAATACTTCGACAATAGATATTTTTTTAGAGATGATTTAAAGGAAGGGAGCGTAGTCTTTGCTCGGATGGGTGGGGGTAAGTTGTTTCATACCTTCACTCCATGATATTTTATGGAGGTCTGGGACTGAGAGGAGCGCATGGGGGGTGGTCTTAGTAGCTCTGGGTGCCTTAAGTTGTATCTCTGATTATTCCGGAACTGGAAGTAATTATTGTCAAGCAAGTGATTGATAGATTTGTAAACAAAGAGGGTACAGCAGTAAGTGTTAATATCTTCGAATTTTAAAAATTTCAATATAGCAAATTTTTCGTTTGTGTGATCTGTTTTTTTTCAAGTAGGTCATTGTCCTTACAACTCTCTTTTGTGCAGTAACCAGAGATTGTGTTTTTGGAGAGCCAGAGGCCCCCATAGTGTGTGACAGTGTATCAGGTGTTGGTAAACAAGATCATGATAGATTTCTTTCATTGCTGTGAGAGTGAGTGACTGTCGAGTGTGATACATGATACCGCACTGTTTATTGATTTTACTGTGTATGGCTTGTATGTGGTTTCTCCAGTTAAGTTTCTCATCAACAATAACTTCGAGGAATTTAGTATTTTGTTCGCATTTGAGGACTATATTACCAAGGTACAGGGGGTTCAAGTCTGGAGGTAAGTTTTTTCTTCTGTGAAAGATCGTGTAGTGGGTTTCCTCAAGATTTAGGGTCAGTTTATTACATATTACCCAGGTCCCGACTTAAGTTAATTCAGTGTTCATGGTTCTTATCAAGGAATGGAGGTCTGAGTTGCTGGCATAGAGATTACTATCGTCTGCAAATAAGTTGTAGTTTATGAGTGGGCTAGCGTGGACTATGTCGTTTATGTACAACAAAAACAGTACTGGACCGAGAATTGAACCTTGGGGGACTCCATACAAGATAGGCGAGTAGTCAGATTGGTGGTTATTATGACAGACATACTGCATCCTGTTGGACAGATATGAGGTAAACCAATTGTGGGACAGGCCCCAAACGCCGTAATGTTCAAGCTTTGAAAGGAGGATGGTATGGTCGACAGTATCGAAGGCTTTAGAGAGGTCCAAGAATATACCGACTGTGAACTGACTGTCATCAAAGGAATTTACGATGTCATTAGTAAAGGATAGCAGAGCACTCTCAGTCGACCTTCTAGCTCTAAATCCAAACTGGGAGTCTGTAAAGATGTCATTGGCATTGCAGAAGGAATTTAGTCTATTACATGCTAGCTTTTCCAGTATCTTACTCAAGGCTGGGAGGACTGATATGGGGCGGTAGTTCTTGAAGAGACCTTTGTCCCCAGATTTTTTATATGCCGGGTGGACTTAAGCAATTTTCAGTTTATCAGGAAAGACACCACTAGTGAAGGAGGAGTTACAAATGTGGAGGAGAACAGGTAGTAAAAAGTGGGCCACTTTTTTAATGATGCTCATTGGTATATTGTCTTCGCCTGCTGCTGCATCTTTGGACATTTTTATGATGGCCAGTAATTCATCTGCTGTGACAGGAGATATGAATAGTTCATTTTGTTGTCTGTTTTGCAGGTAGGCTCTAAATTCCTCATGGTGATCAGGGATGCTCTCTGCAAGATTTTTCCCAACATTAATAAAATATTCATTGAAGTGGTTGGCAATGAGGGAGGGTTCCGTTATAACTGAATCGTTTATCATAAGAGCTGAGTAGGGGGCCGAAGGCTGAGTGTTCCTGTTCTGAATAGAATTTATGACATTCCAGGTTTTCTTACTATCGCCTGATGCTGACTGGAGCTTATTTGTATAATAGTTACGTCTGGCATTTCTAACTGCTTGAGTTACTCTATTTCTGATACTTCGGTAAGCATCACCGAAAGTTATGGGTCTTTTTGCAAATTTCCTTTGGAGTTTGTGTTTTTCCTTTATCATTATCTTAATTTCGCTTGTGATATAGGGTTTGGAAATGGATACAGTTTTCACTGACTTAGTCTTGAGCGTTAAGCATTTATCAAAGCAAGCATTGAAGATACTAGAGAAGTTACAGTATGAGGGCCTGAGCTGCCACCATTTTATAAGGGCCTGAGTGTCAGTAACAATTCCTTTTACTCTCATACTTATTACCATTGGTAGCGTGACGAGAGAAGGCTCGTGGGTAGCTGTAATGATAGTAACAAGTAATAGGGAAGAAATAACGGTAAATACTGTAGGTAAATAATAGACACAATATACAAATACAAAATTTATTTAAACATTAATATGAAATTAGGAGAAAGAATTTATATGTACCAACAGACGAAATCTAGTACTAGGCCCTCGGGCTCAACCTACTCACACCACTACTGGGTGGACATACTCAATGACACATAACTCTTATAGTCACTTAGCACCATAAAGACCAGGGCAACTGCCACTACAACACTCAGTCGTCAGGAGTGATACTCAAGCAACAGCCATGGGGTCCAGCCACCATGGAGTACTTTCCGACGAACTCTGAAGATCCCAGTGGATTAACTCCACCACACAAATAGCCCTACTGAATTAGACACTCATCCACCAATGATGGGGGCTGGTAGTGGTGTGTGGCTTGGTGATCTGGGGTCACCTCGCGGGCCGAGCGTTAGGGCCAGACGAGCCAGCTATGGGGGCCATAGGTAGTCTGAAGTGTCTGACGGCCGGGTCTCACGAAGGTAACTGATCCTACTGGACCTCGGACATCTCCCCAGACATAGTGGATACAACATCCACTCTACGGACACGGCCTAGGCTGCGTTAGGGACCTGTATGGATGAATGGGCGAGCACTTACTAACAGTGACAACGACATCACATTTCAGGGGGCGTTAAAGACGTAAATATGACTTCACTCAGAGCATATCAACTACGTTACTGTAACACTTGCACAATCAACTATTAATTGGGTCATATCACTTAAAGAAGGGCGAATTGCAACACAGAGTGGAATGGCCTACCTGTATGGATGAATGGGCGAGCACTTACTAAGGGTAGAAATGCCCGCGGCACCCACTCAAAATAGGCCAGGGAGTCCACCGACTTCTATTTCGATGAATTAATTTACTGTACACTCTGACGTTGAAACTGAGACTATGAACTCAGTTTCATTCCCTACTATTATCCTCACTAACAATGCTCTGACTCAGCTATCAAAAGCAAAATTAAATTGATTACAAAGGGTTGGCTGGCAACAGGTCCCAATATACAGCGTCTGCTACGAAATCCGCGGATTATATTCAAAGTTCCCTTAAGACAGAGGCTGGGAAACAGAGAAAACGGGGGACGTTTCCACTGGGGGACTCGGAAGGTTTTGTGGACGTTTGAGCGTATTATGAATCCTTAAGGTTTTCAGGTTAGCCATTATCACGATCATGACAAAATATATATATATATATATATATATATATATATATATATATATATATATATATATATATATATATATATATATATATATATATATATATATATATATATATATAATATTGTTACGCCGTCTCTTAATTTACTTTAATATCCAAGGTTCTAGGCGTAACCAAACAAAAAGTAAAGCGAAGTAAATTAAAAGGGAATAACAATATATATATATGTGATATCCAGAAATTTCAGAGTAATTTCAAATGCCCCGCCATGAGTGATACTGAGCGTTCAAGGTCATCTGAGGGGAGGGAGCGCTGCCTGCTCGTAGCGAGAGACTGCGGAACTAGGCCTATATGATGTTAAATGTAATTTACCTAATTAATAATGATGCGATTCATGAAGTTAAGGGACTATTATTGAATTTGAAATTATTATAGATCGTTTAGCAGTCTGAATAATGTTACGGGTGTCCCAAGGAGTTATTAGTTAGGCGGAAAATATATCACGTAGGCCCAAGCTAGCGCCTTGGGGAGACACGACGCTGGCTAGGCCAGTCCCGGAGAGCATTCACACAGACAAGACGTTCCACGCGTCCATCAGAAATAGTCACGTGGCCTAGTCACCTGTGCTGCGCTATTGCAGTATAACAAGGTTTCCGTCAGAACCCACTTGATTGGAGTTGACCGGAGTTGACTGCGAGAGATTGACTGCCGTTGATGATTGAGGGTGGCGATTGTCGCCATTGGACCGATCAGTGTAGGCCTGTCACTGTTTAGCGGGGTAGCAAAGGATCTCTTGAGTGAACGAGTGCTCCCGACAACTAAAACGACACGGGACCAGCATCGGCAGTGGGTGATCAGTTCTTACCACTCCGGTGCACAACACCACGTGTCCTCGGTCAGCTAGTGAAACCCTCTTGCTAACGGGAAGCTAAAGTTTCTCTCAACTGCACAAGGTCTGATTGGCTCACTCGCTTCCTGCCCATGGACGCACTGGGAGTACACTGAGGCTATCTGAGTATATTAATGGTCACACACTGAGACCATGAGTCTAGGACTCTAGGAGATACCTAGAGGAACATTTTCCCTCCCTTATTACGGGTGTAGTTAACACCATTCCTCAGACTGATATTATCTTGACGTGTGTAGTTTAATAGTTTCTAAATAATTTTGATAGTAGTGGTTTTTTGAATGTTTGTGCCATTAAGTGGAGCCAGAGTGATATGGTGATTTGATTCTTTTAATGCCTCTAATTCTGCATAATTCTGATCTCAGGTATAACCTTGTTCCCCAGAGTAGTGGTTAGGTTAGGTTAGGAAGTGTACACCTGTTGGGGTGCTATAATTTTGTTGAGTGCCCTTAAGGCCTATTCATTGTAGAGTATTTAATTTCTTATTTTTTATTACCATTCCTCAGTGACTGATACTATTTTGTTGAAAACCCTTAAGGCCTATTCATTGTGGAGTATTTAATTTCTTATTTTTTTAGTACCATTTCCTAAGTGACTGATATTATTTTGTGAAAGCCCTTAAGGCCTGTTCATGTGTGCAAACAACATTTCTTAATACTTCAAATTTATTGTTGCCTGTGTTTCTAATAATTTCTATGTCATGTATAACTTTTATTCCCCAGAGTAGTGTTTAAAGTTTAAGTTAAGAGGTACGCATATTGGTGTACCATTATTTGATTGTGTTTGTAGTGTTGGAGGGAATATAAGTGTCTAAATTTTACAGTGTGTCTCATTCATCCCAGTCACAGACGCTATCCTTCCACGGGTCACGGACAGTTCATTTTGTGTAGTAGATTTAAGTGTTCTTGTGCTGGTTCGGGATTTTTCTCAAAGGGGCGCTTCCACTGCCTTTACCATCTATTAAATTTTAATAAACCCCAAGTCAAGTGAGAAATTAAAGTCCAGCAAATTCCCACCGGTTACAAATGGTAGCAGAGCGTAGTTTTTAATGTCGTGACTGATAGTACTGTGGTTGGGATAATGAACGCCATCATGTGTTGGTTAGCAATGGTAGGGATTGAACTCGCACTGATGCTCATGCTTGTGCCCGGACTGAGTTGGTTAGGCTTGACAGTAGAGATGTGTATGAGGAGGAAGAGAGACGGCCGCGGGACCTTGGTGCAGCTGAGAGAGGAGTTCGGAGACCTAAAGAGGGATTATCAAGCACAGGTAAACAGGTTCAAGTGGGAGTCTCAGGCACACATTCAACGGTTCAGGGAGGAAACAAGGGGTGAATGTCAGGCACACGTCCAGCAGTCAAGGAAGTGTGAGGTCCAAGTGGGAAATATAGGGGTACGTAAGTAGTTCAGAGAGGTTGATCGAGCCCTCCAGCTGAGAGACAAGACGAAGCCGACCGATTGCAGTTTAGGGTGCATGGTAATGAGTAAAGGCAGGTTGTAGGGGGTGAGTTGGAGGAGTTGTGAGTAGGGCAGAGGGGATTGGAGAGATGGTTAGGTCAGAGATGTGCGTTGAGTAGTGGTTGCTGTCATGAGCGGGATTGAGTTGCTGTCATGAGCGGGATTGAGTTGCTGTCATGAGCGGGATTGAGAGTACGGTTGTAATGTCCAGGGCCTCACTAATATGGACTGGTACATTGTCAGAGGGTTGGTCTGCCGGCATGAGGTTCGGAGACGTGGACTGAGTATTTTTTTGACACTGGTACCTCTTAGCTCAAGGGCCAGGCAAAAGGAGAGCATGTTTGTTTTGGACTGAGTATTGTTTTGACACTGGTTCCTCTTAGTTCAAGGGCCAGGCAAAGGAGAGCATGTTGGAGATGGACTGAGTATTTTTTTTTGACACTGGTTCCTCTTAGCTCAAGGGCCAGGCAAAAGGAGAGCATGTTGGAGATGGACTGAGTATTTTTTTTGACACTGGTTCCTCTTAGTTCAAGGGCCAGGCAAAAGGAGAGCATGCTTGTTTTGGACTGTGTATTTTTTTTTGACACTGGTTCCTCTTTGTTCAAGGGCCAGGCCAAAGGAGAGCATGTTTGTTT
>NW_024754923.1:0-25396 GCF_018991925.1 Homarus americanus | reverse complement strand
TTCCGGAAAGTAGATATTTCATTTTTATGATACAAATTTCCCGTTTTCTATGATAATTGTTTTCGGCAATTGGTTATCTAACCAACTTCCCGGAAAGTTGATATTTCATTTTTTATGATACAAATTTCTGTTTTCTATGATAATCTATTTTCGGCAAATTTGGTATTTAACCAACTTTCCCGGAAAGTAGATATTTCATTTTTTATGATACAATTTCCCGTTTATGATATTTATTTTCGAAAGTTGTTATCTAACCAACTTTCCGAGAGACATTTCCCATTTTATGATACAATTTCCGTTTTTATGATAATCTTTTTCGGCAATTTGTATCTAACCAACTTTCCGGAAAGTAGATATTTCCCATTTTTTTTATACAAATTTCGTTTATGATAATCTATTTTCGAAGTTGGTTTTAACCAACTTTCCCGAGTGATATTTCCCATTTTTATGATACAAATTTCCGTTTTCTATGTTAATCTGTTTTCGGCAAATTTGTTATCTAACCAACTTTCCCGGAAAGTAGATATTTCCCATTTTTATGTATACAAATTTCTTCTATGATAATCTATTTTCGGAAATTTGGTTATCTAATCAACTTTCCCGGAAAGTAGATATTTCCATTTTTTGATACAAATTTCGTTTTCTGTGATAACTACTTCGCAAAATTAGGTAATATTTCAAAATTAGATCTACTTCCCGAAAGTCGATAATCTACTTTCCCAAAAGTATAAAATATATCTACTTTTCGGAAAGTATATAACCAACTTTCGCGGAAAGTAGATATTTCATTTTTATGATACAAATTTCCGTTTTCTATGATAATCTGTTTTCGGGAAAGTTGGTTATCTAACCAACTTTCCCATATTTCCCATTTTATGATACAAATTTCCCGTTTTCTATGATAATCTATTTTCGGGTTTTTTGAAAGTAGATATTTCCCATTTTTTATGATACAAATTTGTTTTCTATGATAATCTATTTTCGGCAAATTTGTTATCTAACCAACTTTCCGGAAGTAGATATTTTCTTTTCGAAGATAATTTTGGAGTAGATATTTCCCATTTTTATGATACAAATTTCTGTTTCTATGATATTTTCAAGTTATTATCTAACCAACTTCCCGGAAAGACAATTCGTTTTCTATGATAATCTATTCGCTAATTTGGTTATCTAACTAACTTCCCGGAAGTAGATATTTCCATTTTTTTTGATACAAATTTACGTTTTCTGTGATAATCTACTTCCAAAATTAGGTAATATTTCCAAAATTCGAAAATCTACTTCCCGAAAAGTCGATAATTCTTTCCCGAAAAGTAGAAAATCGATCTACTTTTCGGAAGTAGATAACCAACTTTCGGAAAGTAGATATTTCATTTTTATGATACAAATTTCTGTTTATGATAATCTATTTTCGGGAAAGTAGATATTTCCCATTTTTTATGATACAAATTTCCCGTTTTTATGATAATCTGTTTTCGGCAAATTTGGTTATCTAACCAACGTTCCTGAAAGTAGAAAAT
Source organism: Homarus americanus (assembly GCF_018991925.1). Lineage (NCBI taxonomy): Eukaryota > Metazoa > Arthropoda > Malacostraca > Decapoda > Nephropidae > Homarus > Homarus americanus. The sequence goes on along the minus strand of NW_024754923.1, from coordinate 23,876 downwards.
CTATCTACTTTTTCGGGAAAAGTATATAACCAACTTTCCCGGAAAGTAGATATTTCCCATTTTTTATGATACAAATTTCCTGTTTTCTATGATAATTCATTTCGGCAAATTTGTTATCTAACCAACTTTCCCGGAAAGTAGATATTTCCCATTTTTTATGATACAAATTTCCCGTTTTCTATGATAATCTATTTTCGGTAAATTTGGTTGTCTAACCAATCTTTCCCGGAATGGAGAAAATCTATCTACTTTTCAAGTAGATAACCAACTTTCCGAAAGTAGATATTTCCTTTTTATGATACAAATTTCCCGTTTATGATAATCTATTTTCGCAAATTTGGTTATCTAACCAACTTTCCCGGAAAGTAGATATTTCCCATTTTTATGATACAAATTTCCGTTTTTATGATAATCTATTTTCAGTAAATTTGGTTATCTAACCAACTTTCCGAAAGTAGAAAATCTATCTACTTTTCGGGAAGTAGATATCCAACTTTCCCGGAAAGTAGATATTTCCATTTTTATGATAAACTTCCCGTTTTCTATGATAATCTACTTCGCAAAATTAGGTATTTTAATTTCGCAAAATTTACTTCTCCGAAAAATCGATAATCTACTTTTCCCGAAAAGTAGAAAATCTATCTACTTTTCGAAAGTATATAATCAACTTTCCGGAAAGTAGATATTTCCCATTTTTTATGATACAAATTTCCGTTTTCTATGATAATCTATTTCGAAAGTTGGTTATCTAACCAACTTCCCGGAAAGTAGATATTTCCTATTTTATGATACAAATTTCCGCTTTTCTATGATAATCTGTTTTCGGCAATTTGGTTATCTAATCAACTTTCCCGGAAAGTAGATTTTCCATTTTTTATGATACAAATTTAACGTTTTCTATGATAATCTACTTCGCAAATTAGGTAATATTTCCCCCAATTCAATCTACTTCCCCGAAAGTCGATAATCTACTTTCCCGAAAGTAGTAATCTATCTACTTTTCGGAAAGTAGATAACCAACTTTCGAAAAGTAGATATTTCCATTTTTATGATACAAATTTCCCGTTTTTATGATAATCTATTTTCGGGAAAGTAGATATTTCCCATTTTTTATGATACAAATTTCCGTTTTATGATAATTTATTTTCGCAAATTGGTTATCTAACCAACTTTCCTGAGTAGAAAATTCATCTACTTTTCGGGGAAGTGTAGATGAATTCTCTTTCTGAAAGTAGATATTTCCCATTTTATGATACAAATTTCCGTTTCCTATGATAATCTACTTTCTGCAAAATTAGGTAATATTTCTGCTCGAAAATTCCATTCGAAAAGTCGATAATCTACTTCCCGAAAAGTAGAAAATCTATGTACTTTTCGGGGAAGTAGATAACCAACTTTCCCGGAAAGTAGATATTTCCCATTTTTTTATGATACAAATTTCCGTTTTATGATAATCTATGGGAAAGTTGGTTATCTAACCAACTTTCCCGGAAAGTAGATATTCCCATTTTTATGATACAAATTTCCCGTTTTCTATGATAATCTATTTTCGGCAGTATTATCTAATCAACTTTCCCTGAAAGTAGATATTTCCCATTTTTTGATATACATCGGTAAGGTTATCTAACAACTTTCTGAGAGAAAATCTATCTACTTTTCGGGGACGTAGATAACTCTTTCCCGAAAGTGATATTTCCCATTTTTATGATACAAATTTCCCGTTTTTATGATAATCTTTTTCGGGAAAGTAGATATTTCCCATTTTATGATACAAATTTCCCGTTTCTATGATAATCTATTTTCCGAAATTTGGTTATCTAACTAACTTTCGGAAAGTAATATTTCCCATTTTATGATACAAATTTCGTTTTCTATGATAATCTACTTCGCATAAAATGTGTATTCCCTAAATTCGAAAATCTACTTCCCCGAAAAGTAGAAAATATATCTCACTTGGGAAAGTAGATAACCAACTTTACGGAAAGTAGATATTTCCCATTTTTTATGATACAAATTTCCGTTTTCTATGATAATCTATTTTCGGAAAGTAGATATTTCCCATTTTTTATGATAAATTTCCCGTTTTCTATGATAATCTATTTCCGGTAAATTGGTTATCTACATCCTTTCGGAAAGTAGAAAATCTATCTACTGGGGAAGTAGATAACAACTTTCGGAAAGTAGATATTCCCATTTTTATGTACAAATTTCGTTTTCATGATAATCTATTTTCGGCAAATTTGGTTTATCTAACCAACTTTCGGAAAGTAGATATTTCCCATTTTTTATGATACAAATTTCCGTTTTCTATGATAATCTATTTTCGGTAAATTTGGTTATCTAACAACTTTCGGAAAGTAGAAAATCTATCTACTTTTCGGGAGTAGATAATATAACTTTCCCGGAAAGTAGATATTTCATTTTTTATGATAAAAATTTCCGTTTCTATGATAATCTACTTCGCAAAAATTAGGTAATATTTCCCCAAAATTCAAAAATCACTTCTCCGAAAGTCGATAATCTACTTTCCGAAAATGAAAAATCTATCTACTTTTCGGGAAAGTATATAACCAACTTTCCCGGAAAGTAGATATTTCCATTTTTATGATACAAATTTCCCGTTTTCTATGATAATCTATTTTCGGGAAAGTTGGATATCTAACCAACTTTCCCGGAAAGTAGATTTTCCCCATTTTTTATGATACAAATTTCGTTTCTATGATAATCTACTTCGCAAAATTAGGTAATATTTCCCAAATTCGAAAATCTACTTCTCCGAAAAGTTGATAATCTACTTTCCCGAAAAGTAGAAAATCTATCTACTTTTTCGGGAAGATAACTAACTTTCCGGAAAGTAGATATTTCCAATTTTTATGATACAAATTTGTTTCTATGATAATCTATTTTCGGGAAAGTTGGTTATCTAACCAACTTTCGGAAAGTAGATATTTCCCATTTTTTATGATACAAATTTCCCGTTCTCTATGATAATCTATTTTCGGCAAATTTGGTTATCTAACCAACTTTCCCGGAAAGTAGATTTTTCCCATTTTTTATGATACAAATTTAACGTTTTCTATGATAATCTACTTCGCAAAATTAGGTAATATTTCCCCCAAAATTCGAAAATCTACTTCCCCGAAAAGTCGATAATCTACTTTCCCAGTAGAAAATATATCTACTTTTCGGGAAATAACCAACTTTCGGAAAGTAGATATTTCCCATTTTTTATGATACAATTTCCGTTTTCTATGATAATCTTTCGGGAAAGTAGATATTTCCCATTTTTTTATGATACAAATTTCCCGTTTCTGAAATAATCTATTTTCGGCAAATTTGGTTATCTAACCAACATTCGGAAAGTAGATATTTCCCATTTTTATGATACAAATTTCACGTTTTCTATGATTATCTACTTCATAAAATTTGGTAATATTTCCCTAAATTCAATCTACTTCCCGAAGTAGAAAATCTATCTACTTTTCGGAAAGTAAATAACCAACTTTCCCGGAAAGTAGATATTTCCCATTTTTATGATACAAATTTCCGTTTTCTATGATAATCTATTTTCGGAAAGTAGATATTTCCATTTTTATGATACAAATTTCCCGTTTTCATGATAATCTATTTTCCGCAAATTTGGTTTATCTAACAGTTTCCCGGAAAGTAGAAAATCTATCTACTTTTCGGGAAAGTATATTATTTCCCGGAAAGTAGATATTTCCCATTTTTATGATACAAATTTCGTTTTCTATGATAATCTATTTCCGGAAAGTTGGTTATCTAACAACTTTCCCGGAAAGTAGATATTTCCCATTTTTATGATACAAATTTCCCGTTTTCTATGATAATCTATTTTCGGCAAATTTGGTTATCTAACAACTTTCCCGGAAAGTAGAAAATCTATCTACTTTTCGGGAAGTAGATAACAACTTTCCGGAAAGTAGATATTTCCCATTTTATGATAATTTCCGTTTTCTATGATAATCTATTTTCGGGAAAGTAGATATTTCCATTTTTTATGATACAAATTTCCCGTTTTCTATGATAATCTATTTTCGGTAAATTTGGTTATCTAACAACTTTCGGAAAGTGAAAAATCTATCTACTTTTCGAGAGTAGATAACCAACTTTCGGAAAGTAGATATTCCATTTTATGATACAAATTTCCGTTTCTATGATAATCACTTCGCAAAATTAGGTAATATTTCCCAAATTCAATCTACTTCTCCGAAAGTCGATATCTACTTTCGAAAGTAGAAAATCTATCTACTTTTCGGAAAGTAATCTCTTCAACTTTTCGGTAGATATTTCCATTTTTTATGATACAAATTTCCCGTTTTCTATGATGATCTATTTTCGGGAAAGTTGGTTTATCTAACTCAACTTTCCCGGAAAATAAATATTTCATTTTTATGATACAAATTTCCCGTTCTCTATGATAATCTATTTTCGGCAATTTGGTTTATCTAACAACTTTCCCGGAAAGTAGATTTTTCCCATTTTTATGATACAAATTTAACGATTTCTATGATAATCTACTTCACAAAATTAGGTAATATTTCCCCAAAAATTCGAATCTACTTCCGGTCGATAATCTACTTCCCCGAAGGTGAATTCTGCTCGAAAATGAAAATCTATCTACTTTCGGGAAAGTGAAATCAACTAACTTTCGATAGATATTTCCCATTTTTATGATCAAATTTCCCTGTTTTTCTATGATAATCTATTTTCGGGAAAGTAGATATTTCCATTTTTTATGATACAAATTTCGTTTTCTATGATAATCTATTTTCGGCAAATTTGGTTATCTAACTAACTTTCGAAAGTGAAATCTATCTACTTTTCGGGGAAATGATAACTTTCGGAAAGTAGATATTTCCCATTTTTATGATAAAAATCTCCCGTTTTCTGTGATAATCTACTTCTAAAATTAGTTAATGTTTTAAAATTGAAAATCACTTCTCCGAAAAGTCGATAATCTACTTTCCCGGAAAGTGAAAATCTATCTCACTTTTCGGAAAGTATCTCTTCTTTCGAAAGTAGATATTTCCCATTTTTATGATACAAATTTCCGTTTTCTGTGATAATATTTTCGGCAAATTTGGTTATCTAACCAACTTTCCGGAAAGTAGATATTTCCATTTTTATGATACAAATTTACGTTTTCTATGATAATCTACTTCGGAAAATTTGGTAATATTTCTAAAATTCGAAAATCTATTCCCCGAAAAGTCGATAATCTACTGAAAAGTGAAATTATCTACTTTCAGGAAATAGTCAACAACTTTCCCGGTAGATATTTCATTTTTATGATCAAATTTCCGTTTTCTATGATCTATTTTCGAAAGTTTTCTAACTTTCTGAAAGTAGATATTTCCCATTTTTTATGATACAAATTTCCGTTTCTGTGATAATCTATCGGCAAATTTGGTATCTAACAACTTTCCCGGAAAGTAGATATTTCCCATTTTGTACAAATTTCCGTTTTATGATAATCTATTTTCCCGGAAAGTAGATATTTCATTTTGTGATACAGTTTCTTTCTATGATAATCTATTTTCGGCAAATTAGTTTATCTACTCAACTTTCCGGAAAGTAGATATTTCCATTTTTATGATACAAATTTCCGTTTTCTATGATAATCTATTTTCGGAAAGTTGTTTATCTAACTCTTTCGGAAAGTAGATATTTCCCATTTTTATGATACAAATTTCCCGTTTTCTGTGATAATCTTCATTATTGATTTGGTTATCTAACAACTTTCCGGAAAGTAGATATTTCCCATTTTTGTGATACAAATTTCCGTTTTCTATGATAATCTATTTCCGGAATGGTGGTTTCTTTTTGGAAAGTGAAAATCTATCTTTTCGGGAATGGAATAACCAACTTTCCCGGAAAGTAGATATTTCCTATGATAAAATTTCCGTTTTCTATGATAATCTATTTTCGGCAATGTTGTTTATCTAACCAACTTTCGGGAAGTAGATATTCCCATTTTTTGATACAAATTTCCGTTTTCTATGATAATCTATTTCGGCAAGAATTGGTTTTCAATAACTTTCCGGAAAGTAGATATTTCCATTTTATGGTAGAATTTTCGTTTTCTATGATAATCTATTTTCAGGATAGTTTTATCTATTTTTGGAAAGTAGATATTTCCATTTTTTATGTTCATTCCGTTTTCATGATAATCTATTTTCGGCAAATTTGGTTTATCTAATAACTTTCGGAAAGTAGATATTTCCCATTTTTTGATACAAATTTCCGTTTTCTATGATCTACTTGCAAATTGATATATTTAATTGAATCTATTTTCCAAAATGATAATCTCTTTCCGAATTGTCTATCTCTTTTCGGGAGTAGTATTTCCGGAAAGTAGATACCATTTTTTATGATACAATTTCGTTTTCTGATAATCTATTTTCGGGAAAGTTGGTTATCTAATATTTCTGGAAAGTAGATATTTCCCATTTTTTATGATACAAATTTCCGTTTCTATGATAATCTCTGCAAATTTGGTTATCTAACTAACTTTCCGGAAAGTAGATGTTTCCATTTTTATTGATACAAATTTCCCGTTTTCTATGATAATCTATTTTTGGAAAAATTTGGTTATCTAACTTTCCGGAAAGTGGATATTTCCCATTTTTGTGATACAATTTGTTTCTGTGATAATCTGTTTCATAATTTGGTAATATTCCTTTTTTGTGTTTTTGGTGTTTGTGGAAATGTAACTTTCGGAAAGTAGATATTTCCCATTTTTATGATACCATTTCCGTTTTCTATGATAATCTATTTCAGGAAGTTGTTTATCTATCTGGAAAGTGAATGTTCCATTTTTTATGATACAAATTTCGTTTTGTGATAATCTGTTTTCGGGAAATTTGGTTATCTTTAGAAGTGATATTTCATTTTTTGTAATTTCTTTCTGAATAATCTGTATTTCGGGAAAATTTGTTTATCTAACAACTTTCATGGAAAGTAAATATTTCCCATTTTTATGATACAAATTTCCCGTTTTCTGTGATAATCTATTTTCGGAAAATTTGGTTGTCTAACCAACTTTCGGAAAGTAGATATTTCATTATGATACAAATTTCCGTTTTCTATGATAATCTGTTACCGGCAAATTTGGTTATCTATCTTTCGGAAAGTAGATATTTCCATTTTTTTGATACATTTCCGTTTTTCTTGTAATCTCTCTTTCAAAGTTGGGTAATATTTTAAAATTCGTAAAATCTATTCCGAAAAATCGGTAATCTCTTTCCGAAAATGAAAAATCTGTCTACTTTCGGGAAAATGAATAACCAACTTTCCCAGAAGTAGATATTTCTATTTTATGATACAATTTCCGTTTTCTGTGATATCATCACCGGGAGACATTTTATCTAACTCAACTTTAGCGGAAAGTAGATATTTCCGATTTTTATGATACAAATTTCCGTTTTCTGCGAGTAATCTATTTTCGGCAAATTTGGTTATCTAACCAACTTTCCGGAAGTGAATATTTCCCATTTTTTATGATACAAATTTCGTTTTCTGTGATAATGTATTTTGGGAAAGTTGTTTATCTAACTAACTTTTCGCGGAAAGTAGATATTTCCCATTTTTGTGATACAAATTTTCGTTTTCTGTGATAATCTTTTTTAAGCAAATTTGGTTTATCTAATAGCTTTCCGAAGAGTGAATATTTTCATTTTTTTATGATACAAATTTCGTTTCTATGATAATCTGTTTTCTGGAAGATTTTGATTTATCTTAACCCGGAAAGTAGATATTTCCATTTTGTGATGCAAATTTCCGTTTTCTATGATAATCTATACTTCGCAAAATTTGGTAATTTAAATTCAAATTCTGTTCCCCGAAAAATCGATATCTTGAAAAATTGAAAAATCATAAAGTGAATAACAACTTTGAGTAAGTGTTTCCCATTTTTTATGATACAAATTTCCGTTTTCTATGATAATCTATTTTCGGAAAGTTGTTTATTTTTTTCCCATTTTTTATGATACAAATTTCCCGTTTTCTATGATAATCTATTTTCAGCAAATTTGGTTTATCTGGCACTAACTTTCCCGGAAAGTAGATATTTCCCATTTTTTATGATACACATTTCCCGTTTTCTATGATAATCTATTTACGGGAAAGTTGTTTATCTAACCAACTTTCGCGGAAAGTAGATATTTCCCATTTTTTATGATACAAATTTCTCGTTTTCTATGATAATCTATTTTCGGCAAATTTGGTTATCTAACCAACTTTCCCGGAAAGTAGATATTTCCCATTTTTTATGATACAAATTTCCCGTTTTCTATGATAATCTATTTTCGGAAAGTTGTTTATCTAACCAACTTTCCCGGAAAGTAGATATTTCCCATTTTTTATGATACACATTTCCCGTTTTCTATGATAATCTATTTACGGGAAAGTTGTTTATCTAACCAACTTTCGCGGAAAGTAGATATTTCCCATTTTTTATGATACAAATTTCTCGTTTTCTATGATAATCTATTTTCGGGAAAGTTGTTTATCTAACCAACTTTCGCAGAAAGTAGATATTTCCCATATTTTATGATACAAATTTCCCATTTTCTATGATAATCTATTTCCGGCAAATTTGGTTATCTAACCAACTTTCCCGGAAAGTAGATATTTCCCATTTTTTATGATACAAATTTCCCGTTTTCTATGATAATCTATTTTCGGTAAATTTGATTATCTAACCAACTCTTCCTGAAAGTAGATATTTCATTTTTTGTGATACAAATTCTCCTGGGTTTCTATGAGATATACTTCGCAAAAATTCTGGGTAATATTTCCAAAATTCGAAAAGTAACTATTCCCCGAAAAATCGATAATCTACTTTTCCCGAAAAGTAGAAAAATTTATCTACTTTTCGGAAAGTAGAATCAACTCTCTCCCGGAAAGTAGATATTTCCCATTTTTTATGATACAAATTTCCCGTTTTCTATGATAATCTATTTTCGGGAAAGTTGTTTATCTAACCAACTTTCGCGGAAAGTAGATATTTCCCATTTTTTATGATACAAATTTTCCGTTTTCTATGATAATCTATTTTCGGGAAAGTTGCTTATCTAACCAACTTTCGCGGAAAGTAGATATTTCCCATTTTTTATGATACATATTTCCCGTTTTCTATGATAATCTATTTTCGGCAAATTTGGTTATCTAACCAACTTTCCCGGAAAGTAGATATTTCCCATTTTTTATGATACAAATTTCCCGTTTTATATGACAATCTATTTTCGGGAAATTTGTTTATCTAACCAACTTTCCCGGAAAGTAGATATTTCCCATTTTTTATGATACAAATTTCCCGTTTTCTATGATAATCTATTTTCGAGAAAGTTGGTTATCTAAGAAACTTTCGCGGAAAGTAGATATTTCCCATTTTTTATGATACAAATTTCCTGTTTTCTATGATAATCTATTTTCGGCAAATTTGGTTATCTAACCAACTTTCCCGGAAAGTAGATATTTCCCATTTTTTATGATACAAATTTCTCGTTTCTATGATAATCTATTTTCGGGAAAGTTGGTTATCTAAGAAACTTTCGCGGAAAGTAGATATTTCCGGCTTCGTGATACAAATTTCGTTTTCTATGATAATCTACTTTTGCAAAATTTGGTACCCCCAAAATTCGAAAATCTATTCCCCCGAAAAATCGATAATCTACTTTCCCGAAAAGTACAAAATCTATCTACTTTTTGGGAAAGTAGATAACCAACTTTCCCGGAAAGTAGATATTTCCCATTTTTTATGATACAAATTTCCCGTTTTCTATGATAATCTATTTTCGGGAAAGTTGTTTATCTAACCAACTTTCGCGGAAAGTAGATATTTCCTATTTTTTATGATACAAATTTCCCGTTTTCTATGATAATCTATTTTCGGCAAATTTGGTTATCTAACCAACTTTCCCGGAAAGTAGATATTTCCCATTTTTTATGATACAAATTTCCCGTTTTCTATGATAATCTATTTTCGGGAAAGTTGTTTATTTAACCAACTTTCGCGGAAAGTAGATATTTCCCATTTTTTATGATACAAATTTCCCGTTTTCTATGATAATCTATTTTCGGCCAATTTGGTTATCTAACCAACTTTCGCGGAAAGTAGATATTTCCCATTTTTTATGATACAAATTTCCCGTTTTCTATGATAATCTATTTTCGGCAAATTTGGTTATCTAACCAACTTTCCCGGAAAGTAGATATTTCCCATTTTTATGATACAAATTTCCCGTTTTCTATGATAATCTCTTCATAAATTAGTGTCTTCCCCCAAAATTCGAAAATCTATTCCCCGAAAATCGATAATCTACTTTCTCGAAAAGTGAAAATCTATCTACTTTTGGAAAGTAGATAACCAACTTTCCGGAAAGTAGATATTTCCCATTTTTTATGATACAAATTTACGTTTTCTGTATTAATATATTTTCGGAAAGTTGTTTTATCTAACTCAACTTTCGCGGAAAAGTAGATATTTCCCATTTTTATGATACAAATTTCCGTTTTTCTATGATAATCTATTTTCGGCAAAATTTGGTTATCTAACCAACTTTCCCGGAAAGTAGATATTTCCCCATTTTTTATGATACCATTTTCCGTTTTCTATGATAATCTATTTTCCGGAAAGTTGTTTATCCTTTCAACTTTCGCCCGGAAAGTAGATATTTCCCATTTTTATGATACAAATTTCCCGTTTTCTATGATAATCTATTTTCGGCAAATTTGGTTATCTAAACAACTTTCGGAAAGTAGATATTTCCCATTTTTATGATACAAATTTCCCGTTTTCAATGATAATCTATTTTCGGAAAATTTGATTTATCTAATAACTTTCCCGGAAAATGTAGATAATATTTCCCCATTTTTGTGATACAAATTTCCGTTTTCTATGATAATCTACTTCGCAAAAATAAGGTAATATTTCCCCAAAATTCGAAAATCTATTCCCCTAAAATCGATAATCTACTTTCCAGTAGAAAATCTGTTACTTTTCGGGAAAGTAGATAACCAACTTTCTCGGAAAGTGAATATTTCCGTACATGATACAAATTTCCGTTTTCTATGATAATCTATTTTCGGCAAATTTGGTTTATCTAGCTTTTCAACTTTCCCGGAAGTAGATATTTCCCATTTTTTATGATACAAATTTCCCGTTTCTATGATAATCTATTTTCGGGAAGTTGTTTATCTAACCATCTTTCGCGGAAAGTAGATATTTCCCCATTTTTGTGATACAAATTTCCGTTTTCTGATAATCTATTTTCGGCAAATTTGGTTATCTACAGCAACTTTCCCGGAAAGTAGATATTTCCCCATTTTTATGATACAAATTTCGTTTTTTCTATGATAATCTATTTCGGAAAATTTGATTTATCTAACTCAACTTTCGAAGTAGATATTTCCCATTTTGTGATACAAATTTCCCGTTTTTCTATACGAGTAATCTACTTCGCAAAATAAGGTAATATTTCCCCAAAATTCGAAAATCTATTCCCCCGAAAAAATCGATAATCCTACTTTCCCGAAAAGTAGAAAATCTGTTTACTTTTCGGAAAGAAGTAGATAACCAACTTTCCGGAAAGTGAATGTTTCCCCCATTTTTTATTCCTCGAAAAGTCGATAATCTACTTTCGGAGAAGTAGAAAATCTATCTACTTTTCGGAAGTAGATAACCAACTTTCGGAAAGTAGATATTTCCCATTTTTATGATACAAATTTCCCGTTTTCTATGATAATCTATTTTCGGTTGTTTATCTAATTTCAACTTTCCCGGAAAATGGTACCCTTTTTGTAATACTAATTTCCCGTTTTCTGTGATAATCTATTTTCAGCAAATTTGGTTTATCAACCAACTTTCGGAAAGTAGATATTTATTTTTATGATACAAATTTCCGTTTTCGAGATAATCTATTTGAAAATTTGGTTTATCTAACAACTTTCCCGGAAAGTGATATTTCCCATTTTGTGATACAAATTTCCCGTTTTCTATGATAATCTACTTCCACAAATTGGTAATATTTCTCCCAAAATTCAAAATCCTATTCCCCGAAAGTCGATAATCACTTTCGAAAGTAGAAAATCTATCCTTTTCGGGAAAGTCTTAACTTTCCCCGAATGGATGTTTCATTTTTATGTTTTAAATTTCCCATTTCTATGATAATCTGTTTTCGCGGGAAGTTTGTTTATCTATCAACTTTCGCGGAAAGTAGATATTTCCCATTTTTTATGATACGTTGCGTTTTCTATGATAATCTATTTTCGGGAAGTTTGTTTATCTAACCAACTTTCGGGAAATTAATATTCCCATTTTTATGATACTAAATTTCCGTTTTCTATGATAATCTATTTTCGTGGAATTTATTTGTCTATGCTTTCATGAAGTAGATATTTCCCATTTTTATGAATTACAAATTTCCCGTTTTCTATGATAATCTATTTTCGGGAAAGTTGTTTATCTAAACAACTTTCCTGGAAAGGAATATTTCCAATTTTTATGGTACAAATTTCCCGTTTCTGTGATAATCTATTTCTAACCGTTGGTTTATCTAACAACTTTCCGGAAAGTAGATATTTCCATTTTTGTGATACAAATTTCCGTTTTCTATGATAATCTATTTCCGGAAGTTGTTTATCAGCTCAACTTTCATGAGAGATATTTCCCATTTTATGATACAAATTTCCATTTTCTATGATAATCTGTTTCGGTAATTTGGTTATCTAATAACTTTCGGAAAGTAGATATTTCATTTTTATGTTCTGAATTTCCCGTTTTCTATGATAATCTATTTTCGGAAATTTGGTTTATCTAACTAACTTTCGGAAGTAGATATTATTTTGTGATACAAATTTCCCGTTTTCTATGATAATCTACTTTCTTTAAATTAATATTCCCCAAAATTCAATCTATTCCGAAAAATCGATAATCTCTTTCCGAAAGTGAAAATCTATCTACTTTTCAGAGTGATAACAACTTTCGAGTAGATATTTCCCATTTTATATTCATTTCGTTTCTTGATAAAATTATTTTCCGGGAAAGTTGTTTATCTAACCAACTTTCATGATAGATATTTATTTTTTGTGTACAAATTTCCCGTTTTCTATGATAATCTATTTTCGGCAAATTTGGTTATCCTTTCTTTCCCGGAAAGTAGATATTTCATTTTGTATGATCGATTTCCGTTTCTCCATGATAATCTATTTTCAGGAGAAGTTGTTTGTCTAACTTCAACTTTCGGAAATAGATATTTCCCATTTTTTTATGATGCAAATTTCCCGTTTTCTATGATAATATTTTCGGCATAATTTGGTTATCTTTCAACTTTCTCGGAAAGTAGATATTTATTTTTATGATGCAAATTTCCGTTTTCTGATAATTATTTTCGGAAAATTTGGTTATCTAGCAACTTTCCCGGAAAGTGAATATTTCCCATTTTATTGTACAAATTTCCGTTTTTGCGATAATCTTTTTCAATTTGGTATCTTTAATCTTTCCGAAAGTAGATATTCCTTTGAAAGTACAAATCTATCTATTTTCTGGAAAACAACAACTTTTGGAAGTAGATATTCCCATTTTTTATATTTAAAATTGCGTTTTCTGGCAATCTATCGGCAAATTTGGTTTATCCCTTTCTGAAGTAGTCTTTATTTTTTTATGATACAATTTCCGTTTTATGATAATCTGTTTTTGGAAGTTGTTTATCTAACCTAACTTTCTGGAAGTAGTATTTTCCATTTTTATGATACAAACTCGTTTTCTATGATAATCTATTTTCGGCATTTGAATATAACTTTCGGAAATAGATATTTCCTTTTTGTAAATTTTCGTTTTCTATGATAATCTATTTTCGGAAGGTTGTTTATCTTATCAACTTTCCGGAAAGTAGGTATTTATTTTTATGATACAAATTTCCGTTTTCTATGATAATCTATTTTTCGGTGGTTATCTATAACTTTCAGGAAAGTAGATATTTCCCATTTTTGTGATACAATTTCGTTTTCTGATAATCTTGGTGGTGTTTGTTTTGTATTTTTAGAAAGTGAAAATCTTTTTGTGTTTTTTTTTTGTTTGTTTTGTTTTTTGGGTTGTTTTTGGTGTTTTTTTTTTTGAATTTCCGTTTTCTATGATAATCTATTTTCGGCAAATTGGTTTATCTAATATTTTCCCGGAAGTAGATATTTCCATTTTATGATGATTTCGTTTTCTATGATAATCTATTTTCGGTAGATTTGTTTATCTAACTCTTTCGGAAGTGATATTCCATTTTTATTTCACAAATTTCCGTTTCTATGATAATCTATTTTCGGAAAATTTGGTTTATCTAACCAACTTTCCCGGAAGTAGATATTTCCATTTTTGTGTTCATTCCGTTTTCTATGATAATCTACTTATAAAATTGGGTAATATTTCCCCGAAATTCGAAAATATATTCTCCGAAAAAAATCGGTAATCTGCTTTCCGAAAAGTAGAAATCTTCTCTTTTCAAAATAGATAATATTCGGAAGTAGATATTTCCATTTTTATGATACAAATTTCCGTTTTCTATGATAATCTATTTTGAAGTTGTTTATCTCTAATTACGCTGAGTAGATATTTCCCATTTTTTATGATACAAATTTCCCGTTTCTGATTAATCTAACAAATTGGTTATCTAACAACTTTCGGAAAGTGATATTTCCATTTTTTGTGATATAAATTTCCATTTTCTATGATAATCCTTTTTGGGAAGTTGGTTTATCTGTAACTTTCCGGGAAACAAATATTCCATTTTTTATGATTAAATTTCCGTTTTCTGTAAGATAATCTATTTTCGGAAATTGGTTTATCAACTCAACTTTCCCGGAAGAGTAGATATTTCCCATTTTTATGATACAAATTTCCCGTTTTCTATGATAATCTATTTTCGGAAATTTTGTTTATCTAACCAACTTTCCCGGAAAGTAGATATTTCCCATTTTTTATGATACAAATTTCCGTTTTCTATGATAATCTGTTTTTCGGCAAGTTGGTTTATCTCACTTTCGAAAGTAGATATTTCCATTTTTATGATACAAATTTCCCGTTTTCTATGATAATCTGTTTCGGCAAATTTGGATATCTAACCTTTCCGGAAAGTAGATATTTCCCATTTTTTTATGATACAAATTTCCGTTTTTATGATAATCTATTTTTCGGGAAAAGTTGGTTGTCTAACAACTTTCCCGGAAAGTAGATATTTCCATTTTTATGATACAAATTTCCGTTTTCTATGATAATCTATTTTCGGGAAAGTTGGTTATCAACCAACTTTCGGAAAATGAATATTTCCCATTTTTATGATACAAATTTCCCGTTTTTCTATGATAATCTGTTTTCGGCAAATTTGGTTTATCTAACCAACTTTCCCGGAAAGTAGATATTTCCCCATTTTTTATGATTAAATTTCCGTTTTCTATGATATTCTATTTTCGGGAAAGTTGTTTTATCTGTCAACTTTCGGAAAGTAGATATTTCCCATTTTTTTATGATACAATTTTACGTTTTCTATGATAATCTATTCCGGCAAATTTGGTTTATCTAACCAACTTTCCCGGAAGTGTATATTCCCATTTTATGATACAAATTTCGTTTTCTGCGGTAATCTGTTTTCGGGAAATTTGGTTTATCCTTAACTTTCTGGAAAGTAGATATTTCCCATTTTTTATGATACAAATTTCCGTTTTCTGTGATATGTTTTCGGGAAATTTGTTATCTAATAACTTTCCGGAAAATGATTCCGATTTTTTATTATTTTCCGTTTTCTGTGATAATCTGTTTTTCGGGAAATTTGGTTATCTTCTTAACTTTCCCGGAAAATGATATTTCCCATTTTTTTGATACAAATTTCGTTTTTCTATGATAATCTGTTTTTCGTAAAATTTGTTTATCTATTCAACTTTCGGAAGTAGATATTTCATTTTTTTATGATACAAATTTCGTTTTCTGTGATAATCTATTTTTCGGGTTGTTTATTCTAACAACTTTCATGGAAAGTAGATATTTCCCATTTTTTATGATACAAATTTCCGTTTTTCTATGATAATCTTTTTTCGGCAATTTGGTTATCTAATAACTTTCGGAAGTAGATATTTTCCATTTTTTATGATAAAATTTCCGTTTTCTGATAATTATTTTCGGAAAGTTGGTTTTCCCATTTTTTATGATACCATTTGTTTGTGATAATCTGTTTTTTATGCATTTGGTTATCTTTCTTTCGCGGAATTAGGTGTTACCTTTTTTGATATATATTTCCCGTTTCTGATAATCTTTTTTCCGGGAAAAGTTGGTTATCTATTTACTTTTCGGAGATGAATATTTCCCATTTTTTTGATACAAATTTTCCCGTTTTCTGTGATAATCTGTTTTCGGAATTTGTTTATCTTTCCTTTCATGGAAAGTAGATATTTTCATTTTTTATGATACAAATTTCCCGTTTTCTATGATAATCTATTTTCGAGAATTTGGTTTGAATAACTTTCGGAAAGTGATGTTTCCCATTTTTTTGTTCAGGTTTCCGTTTTTCTTTATGATAATCTCTGTTTTCAGAAATTTGGTTTATCTAATTCAGCTTTCCCGGAAAGTAGATATTTCCGATTTTTTTTTTTTTGTTTTTATGATGTGTCTATTTTTCGGGAAATTTGGTTATGTTTCTTTCGGAAAGTAGATATTTTCCCATTTTTATGTATTGTTTTGCCGTTTTCTGTGATAATCTATTTTCGGGAAAGTTGGTTTATCTAACCAACTTTCCGGAAAGTAGGTATTTCCATTTTTATGATACAAATTTCCCATTTCTATGATAATCTATTTTCGGGGAAGTTGGTTATCAACCAACTTTCCCGGAAAGTAGATATTTCCCATTTTTTATGATACAAATTTCCGTTTTTCTATGATAATCTATTTTCGGCAAATTTGGTTTATCTATAACTTTCCCGGAAAGTAGATGTTTCCATTTTTTATGATACAAATTTCCCGTTTTCTATGATAATCTGTTTTTTGGCAAATTTTGGTTTATCTTTCAACTTTCCGGAAAGTAGATATTTCCCATTTTTATGATACAAATTTCCCGTTTTCTATGATAATCTGTTTTCGCGTAAAGTTGTTTATCTAGCATAACTTTCGGAAAGTAGATATTTCCCATTTTTTTATGATACAAATTTCCCGTTTTCTATGATAATCTGTTTTCGGCAAATTTGGTTATCTGCTCAACTTTCCCGGAAAGTAGATATTTCCCATTTTTTTATGATACAAATTTCCGTTTTCTGTGATAATCTATTTCCGGGAATTTGGTATATCTATCTACTTTCGGGGAAAGTAGATATTTCCCCATTTTTATGATACAAATTTCCCGTTTTCTATGATAATCTATTTTCGGCAAATTTGGTTATCTAACCAACTTTCGGAAAGTAGATATTTCCCATTTTTTGTATACATTTCCGTTTTCTATGATAATCTATTTTTCGGGAAAGTTGGTTTATCTAACCAACTTTCCCGGAAAGTAGATATTCCCATTTTTATGATACAAATTTCCCGTTTCTGCTGATAATCTGTTTTCGGCAAATTTGGTTATCTAACCAACTTTCGGAAAGTAGATATTTCCCCTTTTTATGATACAAATTTCCCGTTTTCTGTGATAATCTATTTTTCGCAAAATTTGGTTATCTAACCAACTTTCCCGGAAAGTAGATATTTCCCCATTTTTTGTGATACAAATTTCCGTTTTTTCTATGATAATCTATTTTCGGGAAAAGTGGGTTTATCAATAACTTTCCGAGTAGATATTTCCCATTTTTATGATACAAATTTCGTTTTCTATGATAATCTGCTTTCGACCGGATTTGATTTATCTAATAACTTTCCCAGAAAGTAGATATTTCCCGATTTTATGATAAATTTCCGTTTTCTATGATAATCTATTTTCGGGAAAGTTGTTTATCTAACAACTTTCCTGGAAAGTAATTATTTATTTTTATGATACAAATTTCCCGTTTTTGCGATAATCTGTTTGGCAGAATTTGGTTTATCTCCAACTTTCCCGGAAAGTAGATATTTCCCTTTTTATGATAAATTTCCCGTTTTCTGTAATTAATCTATTTTCGGGAAAGTTGTTTATCTAACCAACTTTCATGAAAGTAGATATTTCCCATTTTTTATGATACAAATTTCCCGTTTTCTATGATAATCTGTTTTCCGGAAAGTTGGTTATCTAACCAACTTTCCGGAAATAGATATTTCCCCTTTTTATGATACAAATTTCCCGTTTTCTATGATAATCTATTTCAGCAAATTTGTTTTATCTAGCTCAACTTTCCCGGAAAGTAGATATTTCCCATTTTTTATGATACAAATTTCCCGTTTTCTGATGATGTCTATTTTTTCGGGAAGTTGATTTATCTAACCAACTTTCCCGGAAAAGTAGGCATATTTCATTTTATGATACAAATTTCGTTTTCTATGATAATCTGTTTTGACAAATTTGGTTATCTATCTAACTTTCCGGAAAGTAGATATTTCCCATTTTTTTGATACAAATTTCCCGTTTTCTATGATAATCTACTTCGCAAAATTTAGTTTATATACAATTTCCCGGAAGTAGATATTTCCCAAAATTGATAATCTACTTTTCTATGATAATCTGTTTTTCGGGAAAGTTGGTTATTTAACCAACTTTCCCGGAAAGTAGATATTTCCCATTTTTATGATACAGAATTTCCCGTTTTCTATGATAATCTATTTTCATGGAATTTGGTTATCTATCTTTCGGAAAGTAGATATTTCCCATTTTGTGATATAAATTTCCCGTTTTCTATGATAATCTATTTTCGGGAAATTTGGTTATCTAACCAACTTTCCGGAAAGAAATAGATATTTCCCATTTTTATGATATAATTTCCCGTTTTCTATGATAATCTATTTTTGAGAAAGTTGGTTATTAACCAACTTTCCGGGAAGAGTTAGATATTTCCCATTTTTATGATACAAATTTCCGTTTTCTGTGATAATCTATTTTTCGGCAAATTTGGTTTATCTAACTCAACTTTCCCGGAAACTTGATATTTCCATTTTTTTATGATACAAATTTCCCGTTTTTCTATGATAATCTATTTTCGGCAAATTTGGTTTATCTATCTCAACTTTCCCGGAAAGTAGATATTTCCCATTTTATATTAAATTTCCCGTTTTCTATGATAATCATTTTTTAAGCAAATTTGGTTTATCTAACCAACTTTCCTGGAAAGATGTAGATATTTCCCATTTTATGATACAAATTTTCCGTTTTTCTATGATAAATATTTTCGGCAAATTTGGTTTATCTAACAACTTTCGGAAGTAGATATTTCCCATTTTTATGATACAAATTCCCGTTTTCTATGATAATCTATTTTCCGGAAAAGGTTGGTTATCTATTCAACTTTCTTGGAAAGTAGATATTTCCCATTTTATGATACAAATTTCGGTTTTCTATGATAATCTATTTTCGGAGGTTGGTTATCTAACAAATTTCGGAAGTAAAATATTTCCCATTTTGTTATTAAAATTCCCGTTTTTTTATGATAATCTATTTTTTCGGGAAATTTGGTTATCTATCCAACTTTCCGGAAAGTAGATATTTCCCTTTTTTATGATGCAATTACATTTTCTGTATTAATCTATTTTCGGGAAAGTTGGTTTATCTAACCAACTTTCCAGTAGATATTTCCCATTTTTTATGATACAAATTTCCCCGTTTTTCTGATAATCTATTTTCGGCAAATTTGGTTTATCTAACTCAACTTTCGGAAAGTAGATATTCCCATTTTTTTTGATATAAATTTCCCGTTTTCTATGATAATCTATTTTCAGGAAGTTGTTTATCTAACCAACTTTCGCGGAAATTCCCATTTTTGTGATACAAATTTCCCGTTTTCTTGATAATCTATTTTCGGCAAATTTGGATTTATCTAACCAACTTTCCCGGAAAGTAGATATTTCCCATTTATGATACAAATTTCGTTTTCTGTGATGAGTAATTTTTCGGGAAAGTTGTTTATCTACTGTTTCGGAGAGTAGGATATTTTATTTTTTATGATACAAATTTTCCGTTTTTCTATGATAATCTGTTTCGGCAAATTTGGTTTGTCTATAACTTTCCGGAAAGTAGATGTTCCCATTTTTTGTGGTAAAAATTTCCCGTTTTCTATGAATTAATCTACTTCGCAAAATGGTAGGTAATTTTCACAGAATTCAATCTATTCCCCGAAAAATCGATAATCTCTTTTTTTTTCCGAAGTGAAAATCTATCTACTTTTCGGAAGTGTACGTCTTTCGGGATAGTAGATATTTGGTGATACGAATTTCGTTTTCTTGATAGTATTTTCGGGAAAGTTGTTTGTCTATTAACTTTCGCGGGAAGTAGTATTTCCGCATTTTTTTGATACAAATTTCCGTTTTGTGATAATCTATTTTCGGTAAATTTGGTTGTCTAATTACTTTCGGAAAGTGGATGTTTCCATTTTGATTCTGGTTTCCGTTTTCTATGATAATCTATTTTCGGGAAAGTTGTTTTATCTAACAAATTTTGCGGAGTAGATGTTCCATTTTTTATGTTCGTTTCCGTTTTCTGTGAGTAATCTATTTTCGACAGAATTTGGTTATTATTTCAGCTTTCCGGAAAGTAGATGTTTCCCGTTATGATGCAATTTCAGTTTCTATGATAATGTATTTTCAGGAATTTGGTTATCTAACCAGCTTTACGGAAGTGATATTTCCCATTTTTATGATTTAATTTTCCGTTTTCTGTGATAATCTATTTTCGGCAAATTTGGTTATCTATCAACTTTCCGGAAAGTAGATATTTCCCCATTTTTGTGATACAAATTTCGGAATTTTTCTATGATAATCTACTTCCCAAATTAATTAATATTTCCCCAGAAAATACGAAAATCTATTCCCCGAAAAATCGATAATCTACTTGAAAAGTAGAAAAATTTATCTGCTTTTAAGGAAAGTAGGCTCAACCAACTTTCCCGGAAAGTAGATATTTCCCATTTTTTATGATGCAAAATTCGTTTTCTTGTGATAATCTGCTTTTGCAAGAATTAGGTAATATTTTAAAATTCGATCTATTCTGAAAAATCGATAATCTACTTTTTGAAAAGTGAAAAATCTATCTACTTTTCGGGAAGTAGATAACTCTTTTCGGAAAGTGATATTTCCCATTTTTTTATGATACAAATTTCACGTTTTCTATGATAATCTATTTTTCGGGAAAGTTGTTTTATCTATTTCAACTTTCACGGAAGTAGATATTCCATTTTTTTGTATTTTCGGTTTTTCTATGATAATCTATTTTCGTAAATTTTGTTTATCTATCCAACTTTCCGGAAAGTGATATTTCCCATTTTTTGTGATACAAATTTCCGTTTTCTATGATAATCTACTTCATTGAATTAGGTAATATTTCCCCGAAAATACGAAAATCTACTTCCCCAAAAGTCGATAATCTGCTTTCGAAAGTGAAAATCTATCTACTTTTCGAGGAAATGAATCTTTCTTTCGGAAAGTAGCTATTTCCCATTTTTATGATGCATAAATTTCCCGTTTTCTGTGATAATCTAATTTCGGGGAAAGTTGTTTATCTAACCAACTTTCACGGAAAGTAGATATTTCAATTTTTATAATACAAATTTACCATTTTCTATGATAATCTATTTTCGGCAAATTTGGTTATCTAGTAACTTTCCCGGAAGTAGATATTTCCCATTATGATACAAATTTCCGTTTTCTATGATAATCTATTTTCGGGAAAGTAGATATTTCCCATTTTATGATACAAATTTCCTATTTCTATGATAAACTATTTTTTGGCAAATTTGGTTTATCTAACCAACTTTCCGGAAAGTAGATATTTCCCATTTTTTTGTGATACAAATTTCCCGTTTTCTATGATAATCTATTTTTCGGGAGAGTTGTTTATCTAACCAACTTTCATGAGTAGATATTTCCCATTTTTATGATACAAATTTCCCTTTTTCTATAATGTCTATTTTCGGCAAATTTGGTTTTGTCAACCTTTCCCGGAAAGTAGATATTTCCATTTATGATGCAAATTTCGTTTTCTGTGATAATCAATTTTCGGAAAGTTGGTTTATCTCTTCAACTTGGAGATAGATATTCAATTTTTTTTGATACAAATTTCCGTTTTCTATGATAATCTATTTTCGGTAAAGATTTGGTTATCTATCAACTTTCGGAAAGTAGATATTTCCATTTATGATACAAATTTCGTTTTCTCATGATAATCTATTTGAAGTTTGTTTCATCTAACTCAACTTTCCCGGAAGTAGGTATTCCCATTTTTATGATACAAATTTCCGTTTTCTGTGATAATCTGTTTTCGGCAGGTTTGTTTATGTTTAACTTTCTGGGAAAGTAGATATTTTCCCATTTTTTTTGATACAAATTCCGTTTTTCTATGATAATCTCTTCCAAAATTGGGTAATATTTTTGAAAATGCGAATCTTTCTGAAAAATCGATAATCTACTTTCTAGTAGAAAATTTATCTACTTTTCGGAATGAATGCTCTTTCGGAAAGTGGATGTTTCATTTTTTGTGATGCAAATTCGTTTCTTGATAATCTACTTTGCAAAATTAGGTAATATTTCCCAAAAAAAGAAATTCCGAAAATCTATTCCCCCGAAAAAATCGATAATCTGCTTTCGAAAGTAGAAATCTATCTACTTTTTTCGGGAAAGTGAATAATAACTTTCGGAAAGTAGATATTTCCCCATTTTTGTGATACTAAATTTCCGTTTTCTATGATAGTATTTTCGGGAAAAGTTGTTTATCTAACTCTAACTTTCACGGAAAGTAGATATTTCCATTTTTATGATACAAATTTCCCGTTTTCTATGATAATCTATTTTCGGCAAATTTGCTTATCTATCAACTTTCCCGGAAGTAGATATTTCCCATTTTGTGATACAAATTTCCCGTTTTCTATGATAATCTGCTTCATAAAATTAGGTAATATTTAAAATACAATCTTGCTTCCCCAAAAAGTCGATAATCTACTTTCCCGAAAGTAGAAATCTATCTGCTTTTCGAGGAATATCTTTCGGAAAGTAGCTATTTCCCATTTTTATGATAGAAATTTCGTTTTCTGTGATAATCTAATTTCCGGGAAAGTTGTTTTATCTAACTCAACTTTCACGGAAAGTAGATATTTCCAATTTTTTATGATACAAATTACCATTTTCTATGATAATCTCTATTTTCGGCAAATTTGGTTTATCTAACCAACTTTCCCGGAAAGTAGATATTTCCCCATTTATGATACAAATTTCCCGTTTTCTATGATAATCTATTTTCGGGAAAGTTGGTTATCTAACTTTCCCGGAAAGTGAATATTTCATTTTATGATACAAATTTCACTATTTCTATGATAAACTATTTTCAAGCAAATTTGGTTTATCTATTAACTTTCGGAAAGTAGATATTTCCCATTTTTGTGATACAAATTTCCGTTTTCTATGATAATCTATTTTCGGGAGGTTGTTTGTCTGTAACTTTTCGCCCGGAAAGTAGATATTTCCCCATTTTTTATGATACAAAATTTTCCGTTTTCTGATAATCTATTTTCGGCAAATTTGGTTATCTAACCTTTGGAAAGTAGATATTTCCATTGTAATTTGTTCATTTTCTGCGTTAATCAATTTTCGGGAAAGTTGGTTATCGCTCTTTCGGAGGCTAGATATTTCAATTTTTTTTTGATACAAATTTCCCGTTTTCTATGATAATCTATTTTGTAGAATTTGGTTTATCTATCTTTCCCGGAAAGTAGATATT
>NW_024754922.1:0-16814 GCF_018991925.1 Homarus americanus | reverse complement strand
CCCTGATCGAGTATAACAAAGGACCCTAATGGAGTATAACAAAATCCCAAGATCGAGTATAACAAAGTCCTCTGATCGAGTATAACAAAGTCCCCTGATCGAGTATAACAAAGTCCCGTCATCGAGTATAACAAAGCCCCCTGATCGAGTATAAGACAGGCACCTGATCGAATATAACAATGTCCCTAGTCGAGTATATACATAGTCCCCTGATCGAGTATAACAAATTCCCGTCATCGAGTATAACAAAGCCCCCTGATCGAGTATAAGAAAGGCACCTGATCGAGTAAAAAAAAGGCCCCTGGTCGAGTATAACAAAGTCCCCTGGCCGAGTATAACAATGTCCCCTGATCGAGTATAACAAAGCCCTCACATCGAGTTTAACAAAACCCGCTGATCGAGTATAAAAAAGCCCCCTGGTCGAGTATAACAAAGTCCCCTGGTCGAGTATAACAAAGTCCCATGATCGAGTATTACAAAGGCCCCGAATCGAGTATAACAAAGGCCCCTGGTCGAAAATAACAAAGTCCCCTGAACGAGTAAACTAAAGTCCCCTGGTCGAGTATAACAAAGACCCTGATCGAGAATGACAAAGGCCCCGAATCGAGTATAACAAAGGCCCCTGGTCGAAAATAACAAAGTCCCCTGAACGAGTAAACTAAAGTCCCCTGGTCGAGTATAACAAAGTCCCAAGATCGAGTAAATCAAAGCCCAATGATCGAGTATGAAAAAGTCCGCTGATCGAGAACAACAAAATCACATGATCGGGTATAACAAAGTCCCCTGATCGAGTATAACAAAGTCCCCTGATCGAGTATAACAAAGTCCACTCATCGAGTATAACAAAGACTCCGGATCGAAAATAACAAAGTCCCGTCATTGAGTATAACAAAGCCCCCTGATCGAGTATAAGAAAGGCCACTGATCGAATATAACAATGTCCCTAGTCGAGTATATACAAAGTCCCCTGATCGAGTATAACAAAGTCCCCAGATCGAGTATAACAAAGTCCCCTCATCGAGTATAACAAAGTCCCCTGATCGAGTATAACAAAGTCACCGGATCGAGTATAACAAAGTCCCCTGATCGACTATAACAAAGTCCTCTGACCGAGAATAACACAGTCCCCTGATTGAGTATAACAAAGCCCCCTCATCGAGTATAAAAAAGCCCCCTGGCCGAGTATAACAAAGTCCCATGATCGAGTATAACAAAGGCCCTGAATCGAGTATAACAAAGGCCCCTGGTCGAATATAACAAAGTCCCCTGATCGAATATACTAAAGTCCCCTCATCGAGTATAACAAAGTCCCAAGATCGAGTACAACAAAGCCTCCCGATCGAGTATAACAAAATCCGCTGATTTAGTATAACAAAGCCCCCTCATCGAGTATAAAAAAGCCCCCTGGTCGAATAAAACAAAGTCCCCTGGTCGAGTAAAACAAAGTCCCCTGGCCGAGTACAACAATGTCCCCTGATCGAGTATAACAAAGCCCCCTTATCTAGTTTAACAAAACCCCCTGATCGAGTATAAAAACGCCGCCTGGTCGAGTATAACAAAGTCCCCTCGTCGAGTATAACAAACTCCCATGATCGAGTATAACAAAGGCCCTTATCGAGTATAACAAAGGCCCCTGGTCGAGTATAACAAGATCCCCTGATCGAGGATAACAAATTCTGATCGAGTATAACAAAGTCCCTTTATCGAGTATAACAAAGTCCCTGGTCGAGTATAACAAGTCCCCTGGTCGAGTATAATAAAGTCCCCTGATCGAGTATAACAAAGCCTTCTCATCGAGTATAAAAGCCTAACAGTCCCCCGTCGAGTATAACAAAGTCCCTGGTCGAGTATAACAAAGTCCCATAATCGAGTATAACAAATTTCTAATCGAGTATAACAAAGTCCCTCATATCGAGTATAACAAAGTCCCCTGGATCGAGTAAACAAACACTCTGATCGAGTATAACAAAGTCCCTTTTCGAGCAAAGAAAGTCCCCTCTTGATGGAGAGTAACAAAGTCCCCTATCGATAACCTGCGCCCTTAATCGAGTATAAAGCGACTTACGCGTATAACAAAGTCAAAAAGATCGAGTATAACAAAGTCCCCTGATCGAGTATAACAAAGTTCCTTGATTGAGAATAACAATGTCCCGTGATCGAGTATAACAAAGGAACCTAATGGAGTATAACAAAGTCCCAAGATCGAGTATAACAAAGTCCTTTTATCGAGTATAACTAAGTCCCTTCATCGAGTATAACAAAGGGCCCAAATGGAGTATAACAAAGTCCCACGATCGAGTATAACGAAGTCCTCTGATCGAGTATAACAAAGTCCCCTGATCGAGTGTAACAAAGTCCCGTCGTCGAGTATAACACATCCCCTTGATCGAGTATAAGAAAGGCACCTGATCTAATATAACAATGTCCGTAGTCGAGTATATACAAAGTCCCCTGATCGAGTATAACAAAGTCCCAAGATCGAGTATAACAAATTCCCTTCATCGAGTACAACAAAGCCCTCTCATCGAGTATAAAAAAGTCCCCTGGCCAAGTATAACAAAGTCCCCTGATTGAGTATAACAAAGCCCCATCATCGAGTTTAACAAAACCCCCTGATCGAGTATATAAAAGCCCCCTGGTCGAGTATAACAAACTCCCCTGTTCGAGTATCCTAAAGTCCCCTGATCGAATATAACAAATTCACAAGATCGAGTATAACAAAGCCCCCGGATCGAGTATAACAAAGTCCGCTGATCAAGTATAACAAAGTACCCTGATCGAGTATAACAAAGTCCCTTGGTCGAGTATAACAAAGTCCCCTGGTCGAGTATAACAAACTCCCCTGTTCGAGTATACTAAAGTCCCCTGATCGAAGATAACAAATTCACAAGATCGAGTATAACAAAGCCCCGCGATCGAGTATAACAAAGTCCGCTGATCAAGTATAACAAAGTACCCTGATCGAGTATAACAAAGTCCCCAGGGCGAGTATAACAAAGTCCCCTGATCGAGAATAACAAAGTCCCCTGATCGAGTATAACAAAGTCCCGTCATCGAGTATAACAAAGCCTCCTGATCGAGTATAAGAAAGGCACCTGATCGAGTAAAAAAAAGGCCCCTGGTCGAGTATAACAAAGTCCCCTGGCCGAGTATAACAATGTCCCCTGATCGAGTATAACAAAGCCCTCTCATCGAGTATTACAAAGGACCCGAATCGAGTATAACAAAGGCCCCTGGTCGAAAATAACAAAGTCCCCTGAACGAGTATACTAAAGTCCCCTGGTCGAGTATAACAAAGTCCCAAGATCGAGTATAACAAAGCCCCTCGATCGAGTATAACAAAGTCCGTTGATCGAGTATAACAAAGCCCCCTGATCGAGTATAACAAAGCCCCCTCGTCGAGTATAAGAAAGTCCCCTGGTTGAGTAAAACAAAGTCCCCTGATCGACTATAACAAAGGACCCTAATGGAATATAACAAAGTCCCAAGATCGAGTATAACAAAGTCCTCTGATAGAGTATAACAAAGTCCCCTGATCGAGTATAACAAAGTCCCGTCATCGAGTATAACAAAGCCCCCTGATCGAGTATAAGAAAGGCACCTGATCGAATATAACAATGTCCCTAGTCGAGTATATACATAGTCCCCTGATCGAGTATAACAAAGTCCCCAGATCAAGTATAACAAAGTCCCCTGATCGAGTATAGCAAAGCCCCCTCATCGAGTATAAAAAAGGACCCTGGTCGAGTATAACAAAGTCCCTGATCGAGTATAAAAAAGCCCTCTCATCAAGTTTAACAAAGCCCCCTGATCGAGTATAACAAAGCCTCCTCATCGAGTAAAAAAAAGGCACCTGGTCGAGTATAACAAAGTCCCCTGGCCGAGTATAACAATGTCCCCTGATCGCGTATAACAAAGCCCTCTCATCAAGTTTAACAAAACACGCTGATCGAGTATAAAAAAGCCCCCTGAACGAGTATAACAAAGTCCCCTGGTCGAGTATAACAAAGTCCCATGATCGAGTATTACAAAGGCCCCGAATCGAGTATAACAAAGGCCCTTGGTCGAAAATAACAAAGTCCCTTGAACGAGTATACTAAAGTCCCCTGGTCGAGTATAACAAAGTCCCAAGATCGAGTATAACAAAGCCACCCGATCGAGTATAACAAAGTCCGTTGATCGAGTATAACAAAGCCCCCTGATCGAGTATAACATGCCCCCTCGTCGAGTATAAGAAAGTCCCCTGGCCGAGTATAACAAAGTCCCTGATCGAGTATAACAAAGCCCCATGATCGAGTATAACCAATTCCCCGAATCGAGTATAACAAAGTCCCCTGATCGAGTAAAACAAACACCCTTGATCGAGTTTAACAAAACCCCCTGATCGAGTATAAAGAAGCCCCCTCTTCGAGTATAACAAAGTCCTTTGGTCGAGTATAACAAAGTCCCATGATCGAGTATAACAAAGGCCCCTTATCGAGTATAACAAAGGCCCCTGGTCGAGTAAAACAGGATGCCCTGATCGAGCATAACAAATTCCCGTGATCGAGTATAAAAAAATCCCCTGATCGAGTATAACAAAGGACCCTCATGGAGTATAACAAAGCCCCCTGATCGAGTATAACAAAGTCCTCTGATCGAGTATAACAAAGCCCCCTCATCGAGTTTAAAAAAACCCTGATCGAGTATAACAAAGACCCCTTATCGAGTATAACAAAAGCCCCTGGTCGAGTATAACAAAATCACCTGATCGAGTAAAACAAAGTCCCCTCATCGAGTATAAATAAGTGCCCTAATCGAGCATAACTAAGTCCTCTGATCGAGTATAACAAAGGACCCTAATGGAGTATAACAATGTCCCAAGATTGAGAATAACAAAGTCCTCTGATCGAGTATAACAAAGTCCCCTGATCGAACATAACAAAGTCCCCTGATCGAGTATAACAAAGTACCCTGATCGAGAATAACAAAGTACCCTGATCGAGAATAAGAAAGTCCCCTCATCGAGTATAACAAAGTCCACTAATCGAGTATAAGAAAGGCACCTGACCGAATATAACAAAGTCCCGAGTCGAGTAAAAGAAACACCCCTGATTGAGTATAACAAAGCCCCCTGATCGAGTATAACAAAATCCCCTAATCGAGTATAACAAAGTCCTCTGATCGAGTATAACAAAGTCCCCTGATCGAACATAACAATGTCCCGTCATCGAGTATAACAAAGCCCCCTAATCGAGTATAAGAAAGGCACCTGATCGAATAAAACGATGTCCCTAGTCGAGTATATACAAAGTCCCCAGATCAAGTATAACAAAGTCCCCAGATCGAGTATAACAAAGTCCCCTGATCGAGTAAAACAAAGCCCCTCATAGAGTATAAAAAGCCCCCTGGTCGAGTATAACAAAGTCCGCAGATCGAGTTCAACAAAGTCACCTTATCGAGTATAACAAAGCCCCCTGATCGGGTATAACAAAATCCCCTGATCGAGTATAACAAAGTCCCCTGATCGAGTATAACAAAGTCCCTTGATCGAGTAAAACAAACACCCCTGGTCGAGTATAACAAAGTCCCCTGATCGAGTATAACAAAGCCCCCTGATCGAGTATAACAAAGTCCCCTGATCGAGTATAACTAAGTGCCCTAATCGAGCATAACTAAGTCCCCTTATCGAGTATAACAAAGGACCCTCATGGAGTATAACAAAGTCCCAAGATCGAGTATAACAAAGTCCTCTGATCGAGTATAACAAAGTCCCCTGATCGAACATAACAATGTCCCGTCATCGAGTATAACAAAGCCCCTTGATCGAGTATAAGAAAGGCACCTAATCGAATATAACAATGTCCCTAGTCGAGTATATGCAAAGTCCCCAGATCGAGTATAACAAAGTCCCCAGATCGAGTATAACAAAGTCCCCTGATCGAGTATAACAAACCCCCTCATCGAGTATAAAAAAGCCCCGTGGTCGAGTATAACAAAGTCCGCAGATTGAGTTCAACAAAGTCAACTTATCGAGAATAACAAAGTCCCCTGATCGAGTATAACAAAGCCCCCTGATCGAGTATAGGAAAGCCCATGATCGAGTATATAAAAGTCCCATGATCGAGTATAACAAAGTCCCCTGATCGAGTATAACAAAGTCCCCTGGTCGTGTATAACAAAGTCCCCTGGTCGAGTATTACAAAGTCCCCTGATTGAGTATAACAAAGCCCCCTCATCGAGTTTAACAAAACCCCCTGATCGAGTATAAAACAGCCCCCTGGTCGAGTATAACAAAGTCCCCTGGTCGAGTATAATAAAGTCGAATGATCGAGTATAACAAAGTCCCCTGATCGAGTATAACTAAGTCCCCTGATCAAGTATAACAAAGGACCCTAATGGCGTATAACAAAGTCCCAAGATCGCGTATAACAAATTCTCCTTATCGAGTATAACAAAGTCCCCTGATCGAGTATAACAAAGTACCCTGATCGAGTATAACAAAGGGCCCTGATCGAGAATAACAAAGTCCCCTGATCGAGTATAACAAAGTCCACGTATCGAGTATAGCAAAGCCTATGATCGAGTATATAAAAGTCCCATGATCGAGTATAACAAAGTCCCCTGATCGAGTATAACAAAGTCCTTGGTCGTGTATAAATAAAGTCCCCTGGTCGAGTATTACAAAGTCCCTTGATTGAGTATAATAAAGCTCCCCTCATCGAGTTTAACAAAAACCCTGATCGAGTATAAAAAGCCCTGGCCATATATCAAAGTCCCTGGTCGAGTATAAATGTTTTAACGATCGAGTATAACAAAGTCCCCTGATCGAGTATAACTAAGTCCCCTGATCGAGTATAACAAAGGACCCTAATGGCGTATAAATAAGTCCCAAGATTGCGTATAACAAAGTCCCCTGATCGAGTATAACAAAGTCCCCTGATCGAGTATAACAAAGTACCCTGATCGAGTATAACAAAGTGCCCTGATCGTGAATAACAAAGTCCCCTGATCGAGTATAACAGTCCACGTATCGAGTATGAAAAGCACCTGACCAATATAACAAGTCCCGAGTAGTAACACCCCTGATTAAGTATATAACAAAGCCCCCCTGATCGAGTAACAAAGTCCCCTGGATCGAGTATAACAAAATTCCCTGATCGAGTATAACAAAAAGTCCCTGATCGAGTATAACAAAGTCTCCTGATCGAGTAAAACAAACACCTATAACAAAGTCCCCTGATCGAGTATAACAAAGCCCCCTGATCGAGTATAACAAAGTCCCCTGATCGAGTATAACTAAGTGCCCTAATCGAGCATAACTAAGTCCCCTGATCGAGTTTAACAAAGTACCCTCATGGAGTATAACAAAGTCCCAAGATCAAGTATAACAAAGTCCTCTGATCGAGTATAACAAAGTCCCCTGATCGAACATAACAATGTCCCGTCATCGAGTATAACAAAGCCCCCTGATCGAGTATAAGAAAGGCACCTGATCGAATATAACAATGTCCTTAGTCGAGTATATGCAAAGTCCCCAGATCGAGTATAACAAAGTTCCCAGATCGAGTATAACAAAGTCCCCTGGTAGAGTATAACAAACCCCCTCATCGAGTATAAAAAAGCCCCTTGGTCGAGTATAACAAACTCCGCGGATCGAGTACAACAAAGTCACCTTATCGAGAATAACAAAGTCCCCTGATCGAGTATAACAAAGCCCCCTGATCGAGTATACCAAAGCCCATGATCAAGTATAAAAAAGTCCCCTGATCGAGTATAACAAAGTCACCTGATCGAGTATAACAAAGTCCCCTGATCGAGTATAACAAAGCCCCCTCATCGAGTTTAACAAAAACCCCTGATCGAGTATAAAAAAGCCCCCTGGTCGAGTATAACAAATTCCCCTGGACGAGTATAATAAAGTCCCATGATCGAGTATAACAAAGGCCCCTGATCGAGTATAACAAAGTCTCCTGATCGAGTATAACAAAGGACCCTAATGGCGTATAACAAAGTCCCAAAATCGCGTATAACAAGGTCTCCTCATCGAGTATAACAAAGTCCCCTGATCGAGTATAACAAAGTACCCTGATCGAGTATAACAAAGTGCCCTGAACGAGAATAACAAAGTCCCCTGATCGATTTTAACAAAGTCCCCTTATCGAGTACAATAATGCCCCTGATCGAGTATAACAAAGTCCCCTGAGTATAACAAAGTCCCATAATCGAGTATAACAAAGGCCCCTGATCGAGTATAACAAAGTCCCCTGATCGAGTATACTAAAGTCGCCTGATCGAGTATAACAAAGTACGCTGATCGAGTAAAACAAAGCCCCCTGATCGAGTATAACAAAGTCCCCTGGTCGAGTAAAACAAAATCTCCTGATCGAGTATAACAAAGTCCCCTGATAGAGTATAACAAAGCCCCCTCATCGAGTTTAACAAAACCCCCTGATCGAGTATAAATAAGGCCCCTGGTCGAGGATAACAAAGTCCCCTGGGCGAGTATAACAAAGTCCCATAATCGAGTATAATAAAGGCCCCTTATCGAATATAACAAAGGCCCCTGGTCGAGTATAACAAAATCCCCTGATCGAGTATAACAAAGTCCCCTGATCGAGTATAACAAAGTCCCCTGATCAAGTAAAACAAACACCCCTGATCGAGTTTAACAAAACCCCCTCATCGAGTATAAAAATGCCCCCTGATCGAGTATAACAAAGTCCCCTGGTCGAGTATTACAAAGTCCCCTGATCGAGTATAACAAAGTCCCCTCATCGAGTTTAACAAAACCCCCCTGATCGAGTATAAAAAAGCCCCCTGGTCGAGTATAACAAAGTCCCCTGGTCGAGTATAATAAAGTCGCATGATCGAGTATAACAAAGTCCCATAATCGAGTATAACAAAGTCCCCTGATCGAAAATAACTAAGTCCCCTGATCGAGTATAACGAAGGACCCTTATCGAATATAACAAAGTCCCCTGGTCGAGTATAACAAAATCCCCTGATCGAGTATAACAATTTCCTCTCATCGAGTTAAACAAAACCCCCTTGATCGAGTATTAAAAAGCCCCCTGGTTGAGTATAACAAAGCCCCCTGATCGAGTATAACAATGTTCCCTGATCGAGTATAACTAAGTGCCCTAATCGATATAACAAAGGACCCTAATGCCGTATAACAAAGTCCCAAGATCGAGTATAACAAAGTCCCCTGATCGAGTATAACAAAGTCCCCTGATCGAGTGTAACAAAGCCCGATGATCGAGTATAACAAAGTCCCTTGATCAAGAATAACAAAGTCCCCTGACCGAGTATAAGAAAGTCCCCTGGTCGAGCATAACAAAGTCCCCTTATATGTCCAATTGAAAGTATAATATGCCTCAACTGAGCATAACTAAGTCCCCATCAAACCCTTGGTCGAGTATAACAAAGTCCCCTTATCGAGTATAAAAGTCCCCTTGGTCGAGTATAACAAAGTCCCATAATCGAGTATAAATAAGTGCCCTAATCGAGCATAACTAAGTCCCCTGGTCGAGTATAACAAAGTCCCCTGGTCGAGTATAACAAAGTCCCCTTATCGAGTATAAAAAAGTCCCCTGGTCGAGTATTACAAAGTCCCCTGATCGAGTATAACAAAGCCCCCTCATCGAGTTTAACAAAACCCCCCTAATCGAGTATAAAAAAGCCCCCTGGTCGAGTATAACAAAGTCCCAAGATCGCGTATAACAAAGTCTCCCGATCGAGTATAACAAAGTGCCATGATCGAGAATAACAAAGTCCCCTGATCGAGTTTAACAAAGTCCCCTTATCGACTACAATAAAGCCCCTGATCGAGTATAACAAAGTCCCCTGATCAAGTATAACAAAGTCCCATTTTCGAGTATAACAAAGACCCCTGATCGAGTATAACAAAGTCCCCTGACCGAGAATAAGAAAGTCCCCTGGTCGAGTATAACAAAGTCCACTTATCGAGTATAACAAAGTCCCATAATCGAGTATAACAAAGGCCCCTTATCGAGTATAACAAAGGCCCCTGGTCGAGTATAACAAAATCCCCTGATAGAGTATAACAAAGTCCCCTGATCGAGTATAAATAAGTGCCCTAATTGAGCATAACTAAGTCCCATGGTCGAGTATAACAAAGTCCCCTGGTCGGGTATAACAAAGTCCCCTTATCGAGTATAAAAAAGTCCCCTGATGGAGTATGACAAAGTCACCTGATCGAGTATAACAAAGTCCCCTGGTCGTGTATAGCAAAGTCTCCTGGTCGAGTATTACAAAGTCCCCTGATCGAATATAACAAAGCCCCTTCATCGAGTTTAAAAAAAAATCCTGATCGAGTATAAAAAAGCCCCCTGGTCGAGTATAACAAAGTCCCCTGGTCGAGTATAATAAAGTCGCATGATCGAGTATAACAAAGTCCCATAATCGAGTATAACAAAGTCCCCTGATCGAAAATAACTAAGTCCCCTGATCGAGTATAACAAAGGACCCTAATGGCGTATAACAAAGTCCCAAGATCGCGTATAACAAAGTCTCCTTATCGAGTATAACAAAGTCCCCTGATCGAGTATAACAAACTACCCTGATCGAGTATAACAAAGTACCCTGATCTAGAATAACAAAGTCTCCTGATCGAGTATAACAAAGTCCACTAATCGAGTATAAGAAAGGCACCTGACCGAATATAACAAAGTCCCGAGTCGAGTAAAACAAACACCCCTAATTGAGTATAACAAAGCCCCGTGATCGAGTATAACAAAGTCCCCTGATCGAGTATAACAAAGTCCCCTGATCGAGTAAAACAAAGCCCCCTCTTCGAGTATAAGAAAGTCCCCTGGTCCAGTATAACAAAGTCCCTGATCGAGAATAACAAAGCCCCATCATAGAGTATAACCAATTCACCGAATCGAGTATAACTAAGTCCCCTGATCGAGTATAACAAAGTCAACTGATCGAGTAAAACAAACACCCCTGATCGAGTATAACAAAGTCACCTGATCGAACATAACAATGTCCCGTCATCG
The DNA here is from genome assembly GCF_018991925.1 of Homarus americanus. Taxonomy (NCBI): domain Eukaryota; kingdom Metazoa; phylum Arthropoda; class Malacostraca; order Decapoda; family Nephropidae; genus Homarus; species Homarus americanus. The sequence continues at coordinate 5,808 of NW_024754922.1, read as the reverse complement.
AGTATAACAAAGCCCCCTGATCGAGTATAAGAAAGGCACCTGATCGAATATAACAATGTCCCTAGTCGAGTATAACAAAGTCCCCTGATCGAGTATAACAAACCCCCTCATCGAGTATAAAAAAGCCTCTGGTCGAGTATAACAAAGTCTGCAGATCGAGTACAACAGTGTCACCTTATCGAGAATAACAAAGTCTACTGATCGAGTATAAGAAAGCCCCCTGATCGAGTATACCAATGCCCATGATCGAGTATAAAAAAGTCCCCTGATCGAGGATAACAAAGTCCCCTGATCGAGTATAACAAAGTCCCCTGGTCGTGGTATAACAAAGTCCCCCTGGTCGAAGTAATACAGTCCCCTGATCGAGTATAACAAAAGCCCTCATCGAGTTTAACAAAACCCCTGATCGAGTATAAAAAGCCCCTGGTCGAGTATAACAGTCCCAAGATCGCGGAGGAACAAAAGTCTCCGAATTGAGTACAGCGCCGAAGACTATAACAAGTCCTGATCGAGTTTAACAAAGTCCCCTTATCGATACAATAAAGCCATTAACGAAAGTATAACAAAGTCCCCTGATCGAGTATAACAAAGTCCCTTTTTCGAGTATAACAAAGGCCCTGGATCGAGTATATAACGAAAGTCCCCTGACCGAAAGTATAAGAAAGCCCCTGGTCGAGTATACAAAAGTCCCTGGTCGAGTATAACAAAGTCCTATAATCGAGTATAACAAAGGCCCCTTATCGAGAGCAACAAAGGCCCCTGGTCGAGTATAACAAAATCCCTGATAGAGTATAACAAAGTCCCCTGATCGAGTATAAATAAGTGCCCTAATCGAGCATAACTAAGTCCCCTGGTCGAGTATAACAAAGTCCTCTGGTTGGGTATAACAAAGTCTCCTTATCGAGTATAAAAAAGTCCCCTGATCGAGTATAACAAAGTCACCTGATCGAGTATAACAAAGTCCCCTGGTCGTGTATAACAAAGTCCCTGGTCGAGTATTACAAAGTCCCCTGATCGAGTATAACAAAGCCCCTTCATCGAGTTTAAAAAAAAACCCTGATCGAGTATAAAAAAGCCCCCTGGTCGAGTATAACAAAGTCTCCTGGTCGAGTATAATAAAGTCGCATGATCGAGTATAACAAAGTCCCATAATCGAGTATAAGAAAGTCCCCTGATCGAAAATAACTAAGTCCCCTGATCGAGTATAACAAAGGACCCTAATGGCGTAAAACAAAGTCCCAAGATCGAGTATAACAAAGTCTCCTGATCGAGTATAACAAAGTCCCCTGATCGAGTATAACAAACTACCTTGATCGAGTATAACAAAGTGCCCTGATCTAGAATAACAAAGTCCCCTGATCGAGTATAACAAAGTCCACTAATCGAGTATAAGAAAGGCACCTGACCGAATATAACAAAGTCCCAGTCGAGTAAAACAAACACCCCTAATTGAGTATAACAAAGCCCCCTGATCGAGTATAACAAAGTCCCCTGATCGAGTATAACAAAGTCCCCTGATCGAATAAAACAAAGCCCCTCTTCGAGTATAAGAAAGTCCCCTGGTCGAGTATAACAAAGTCCCTGATTGAGAATAACAAAGCCCCATCATCGAGTATAACTAATTCACCGAATCGAGTATAACTAAGTCCCCTGATCGAGTATAACAAAATCCCCTAATAGAGTATAACAAAGTCCCCTGATCGAGTATAAATAAGTGCCCTAATCGAGCATAACTAAGTCCCCTGGTCGAGTATAACAAAGTCCTCTGGTTGGGTATAACAAAGTCTCCTTATCGAGTATAAAAAAGTCCCCTGATCGAGTACAACAAAGTCACCTGATCGAGTATAAGAAAGTCCCTGGTCGTGTATAACAAAGTCCCTGGTCGAGTATAACTAAGTCCCCTGATCGAGTATAACAAAGCCCTCCATCGAGTTTTTAAAAACCCTGATTATATAACAAAGACACCTGGTCGAGTATAACAAAGTCCCATGATCGAGTATAACAAAGGCCCCGAATCTAGTATAACAAAGTCCCCTGCTCGAGTATAATAAAGTCCCATAATCGAGTATAACAAAGGCCCCTCATCGAGTATAACTAAGTCCCCTGATCGAGTATAACAAAGGACCCTAATGGCGTATAACAAGGTCCCAAGATCGCGCATAACAAAGTCTCCTGATCGAGTATAACAATGTCCCCTGATCGAGTATAACAAAGTATCCTGATCGAGTATAACAGAGTGCCCTGATCGAGAATAACAAAGTTCCCTGATCGAGTTTAACAAACCACTGTCTATATAAGAAAGGCACCCGACCTGAACAGCAATAAAGTCCAGTCAGAGTAAAAACAAACACCCCTAATTGAGTATAACAAAGCCCCCTGATCGAGTATAACAAAGTCCCCTGATCGAGTATAACAAAGTCCCCTGATCGAGTAAAACAAAGCCCCTCTTTGAGTATAAGAAAGTCCCCTGGGCGAGTATAACAAAGTCCCTGATCGAGAATAACAAAGCCCCATCATCGAGTATAACTAATTCACCGAATCGAGTATAACTAAGTCCCCTGATCGAGTATAACAAAGTCCCCTGATCGAGTAAAACAAACACCCCAGATCGAGTATAACAATGTCCCCTGATCGAACATAACAATGTCCCGTCATCGAGTATAACAAAGCCCCCTGATCGAGTATAAGAAAGGCACCTGATCGAATATTACAATGTCCCTAGTCGAGTATAACAAAGTCCCCTGATCGAGTATAACAAACCCCCTCATCGAGTATAAAAAAGCCCCCTGGTCGAGTATAACAAAGTCCGCAGATCGAGTACAACAGTGTCACCTTATCGAGAATAACAAAGTCCCCTGATCGAGTATAAGAAAGCCCCCTGATCGAGTATACCAATGCCCATGATCGAGTATAAAAAAGTCCCCTAATCGAGTATAACAAAGTCTCCTGATCGAGTATAACAAAGTCCCCTGGTCGTGTATAACAAATTCCCCTGGTCGAGTATTACAAAGTCCCCTGATCGAGTATAACAAAGCCCCCTCATCGAGTTTAACAAAACCCCCCTGATCGAGTATAAAAAAGCCCCCTGGTCGACTATAACAAAGTCCCAAGATCGCGTATAACAAAGTGTCCCGATCGAGTATAACAAAGTGCCATGATCGAGAATAACAAAGTCCCCTGATCGAGTTTAACAAAGTCCCCTTATCGACTACAATAAAGCCCCTGATCGAGTATAACAAAGTCCCCTGATCGAGTGTAACAAAGTCCCATTTTCGAGTATAACAAGGCCCCTGATCGAGTATAACAAAGTCCCCTGACCGAGTATAAGAAAGCCCCTGGTCGAGTATAACAAAGTCCCCTGGTCGAGTATAACAAAGTCCCATAATCGAGTATAACAAAGGCCCCTTATCGAGTATAACAAAGGCCCCTGGTCGAGTATAACAAAATCCCCTGATAGAGTATAACAAAGTCCCCTGATCGAGTATAAATAAGTGCCCTAATTGAGCATAACTAAGTCCCATGGTCGAGTATAACAAAGTCCCCTGGTCGGGTATAACAAAGTCCCCTTATCGAGTATAAAAAAGTCCCCTGATGGAGTATGACAAAGTCACCTGATCGAGTATAACAAAGTCCCCTGGTCGTGTATAGCAAAGTCTCCTGGTCGAGTATTACAAAGTCCCCTGATCGAATATAACAAAGCCCCTTCATCGAGTTTAAAAAAAAATCCTGATCGAGTATAAAAAAGCCCCCTGGTCGAGTATAACAAAGTCCCCTGGTCGAGTATAATAAAGTCGCATGATCGAGTATAACAAAGTCCCATAATCGAGTATAACAAAGTCCCCTGATCGAAAATAACTAAGTCCCCTGATCGAGTATAACAAAGGACCCTAATGGCGTATAACAAAGTCCCAAGATCGCGTATAACAAAGTCTCCTGATCGAGTATAACAAAGTCCCCTGATCGAGTATAACAAACTACCCTGATCGAGTATAACAAAGTGCCCTGATCTAGAATAACAAAGTCCCGTGATCGAGTATAACAAAGTCCACTAATCGAGTATAAGAAAGGCACCTGACCGAATATAACAAAGTCCCAGTCGAGTAAAACAAACACCCCTAATTGAGTATAACAAAGCCCCCTGATCGAGTATAACAAAGTCCCCTGATCGAGTATAACAAAGTCCCCTGATCGAGTAAAACAAAGCCCCCTCTTCGAGTATAAGAAAGTCCCCTGGTCCAGTATAACAAAGTCCCTGATCGAGAATAACAAAGCCCCATCATCGAGTATAACCAATTCACCGAATTGAGTTTAACTAAGTCCCCTGATCGAGTATAACAAAGTCCCCTGATGGAGTAAAACAAACACCCCTGATCGAGTATAACAAAGTCCCCTGATCGAACATAACAATGTCCCGTCATCGAGTATAACAAAGCCCCCTGATCGAGTATAAGAAAGGCACCTGATCGAATATAACAATGTCCCTAGTCGAGTATAACAAAGTCCCCTGATCGAGTATAACAAACCCCCTCATCGAGTATAAAAAAGCCCCCTGGTCGAGCATAACAAAGTCCGCAGATCGAGTACTACAATGTCACCTTATCGAGAATAACAAAGTCCCCTGATCGGTATAACAAAGCCCCTCATCGAGTTTAACAAAACCCCTGATCGAGTATAAAAAGCCCCTGGTCGAGTATAACAAAGTCCCATGATCGAGTATAACAAAGGCCCCTAATCGAGTATAACAAAGTCCCCTCATCGAGTATAAGAAAGCCCCCTGATCGAGTATACCAATGCCCATGATCGAGTATAAAAAAGTCCCCTGATCGAGTATAACGATGTCCCCTGATCGAGTATAACAAAGTCCCCTGGGCGTGTATAACAAAGTCCCCTGGTCGAGTATTACAAAGTCCCCTGATCGAGTATAACAAAGTCCCCTCATCGAGTTTAACAAAACCCCCCTGATCCAGTATATGAAAGCCCCCTGGTCGAGTATAAGAAAGTCCCAAGATGGAGTATAAGAAAGTCTCCCGATCGACTATAACAGTGGCATGATCGAGACAAAGTCTTGATCGCTTAACAAAAGTCCCCTTATCGATCAGCAATAAAGCCCTGATCGAGTATAACAAAAGTCCCCTGATCGAGTATAACAAAGTCCCCTGATCGAGTATAAGTAACAAAGCTTTTCCCCCTATCGAGTTTACCAAAAACCCCTGGTCGAGTATAACAAAGTCCCCTGGACGAGTATAATAAAGTCCCATGATCGAGTATAACAAAGGCCCCTGATCGAGTATAACAAAGTCTCCTGATCGAGTAAAACAAAGGACCCTAATGGCGTATAACAAAGTCCCAAGATCGCGTATAACAAAGTCTCCTCATCGAGTATAACAAAGTCCCCTGATCGAGTATAACAAAGTACCCTGATCGAGTATCAAAAGTGCCCTGAAACGAGAATAACAAAGTCCCCTGATCGAGTTTAACAAAGTCCCCTTATCGAGCACAAGAAAGCCCCTGATCGAGTATAACTAAGTCCCCTGATCGAGTATAACAAAGTCCCATAATCGAGTATAACACAGGCCCCTGATCGAGTATAACAAAGTCCCCTGATCGAGTATACTAAAGTCTCCTGATCGAGTATAACAAAGTCCGCTGATCGAGTATAACAAAGCCCCCTGATCGAGTATAACAAAGTCACCTGGTCGAATAAAACAAAATCTCATCATCGAGTATAACAAAGTCCCTTGATAGAGTATAACAAAGCCCTCTCATCGAGTTTAACAAAACCCCTGATCGAGTATAAATAAGGCCCCT
>NW_024754921.1:0-11844 GCF_018991925.1 Homarus americanus | reverse complement strand
CTGATCGGGTATAACACAGTCCCATGATCGAGTATAACAGAGTCCCCTTACCGAGTATAACAGCGCCACCATCGAGTATAAATAAAGTCCCCCTGGTCGAGTATAACAGACTGTCTTAATCGAGTATAACAAATTCCCCTGATCGAGTATAACAAAGTCCCCTGATCGAGTATAACAAAGTCCCCTGATCGAGTTCAACAAAGTCCCCTGATCGAGTATAACAAAGGCACCTGATCGAGTATGACAAAGTTCCCTTATCGAGTATAACAGAGTCCCCTGGTCGAGTATAACAGACTGCCCTAATCGAGTGTAACAAAGTCCCCTGATCGAGTGTAACAAAGTCCCCTGATCGAGTAGAACAAAGTCCCCTCATCGAATATAACAAAGTTCCCTGATCGAGTATAACCAAGTCACCTGATCGAGTTCAACAAAGTCCCCTGATCGAGTATAACAAAGGCACCTGATCGAGTATGACAAAGTCCCCTGATCGAGTATAACAGAGACCCCTGGTTGAGTATAACAGACTGCCCTAATCGAGTGTAACAAAGTCCCCTTATCGAATATAACAAAGTCCCCTGATCGAGTTCAACAAAGTCCCCTGATCGAGTATAACAAAGGCACCTGATCGAGTATGACAAAGTCCCCTGATCGAGTATAACAAGGCACCTGATCGAGTATAACAAAGGCCCCTCATCGAGTATAACAAAGTCCCATGATCGAGTATAACAAAGTCCCCTGATCGAGTATAACAAAGTCCCCCTGATCGAGAATAACAAAGTCCCCTGATCGAGTACAACAAAGCCCCCTGATCAAGTATAACAAAGGCCACTGATCGAGTATAACAAAGTTCCCTGATCGAGTATAACAAAGGCCACTGATCGAGTATAACAAAGGCCCCTGATCGAGTATAACAAAGTTCCATGATCGAGTATAACAAAGTCCCCTCATCGAATATAACAAAAATCCCTTGATCGGCGGCAACAAAGTCCCTGATCGAGTAGAACAAAGTCCCTCATCGAGTATAAATAAAGGCCCTCATCGAGTATAACAAAGTCCCATGATCGAGTATAACAAAGTCCCCTCATCGAATATAACAATGTCCCCTGATCGAGTATAACAAAGTCCCATGATCGAGTATAACAAAGTCCCCTCATCGAATATAACAAAGTCCTCTCATCGAGTATAACAAAGTCCCCAGATCGAGTAAAACAAAGTCCCCTGATTGAGTTTAAGAAAGGCCCCTGATCGAGTTTAACAAAAGCCCCTGATCGAGTATAACAAAGTCCCCTGGTCGAGTATAACAAAGGCCCCTGATCGAATATAACAAAGGCGCCTCAACGAGTATAACAAAGGCCCTTGATCGAGTATAACAAAGTTCCCTGATCGAATATAACAAAGCCCTGGATCGAATATAATACACTCCCCCTGATCGAGAATAACAAAGTCCCCTGATCGAGTATAACAAAGTCCCCTCATCGAATATAACAAAGACCCCTGATCGAGTATAACAAATTCTCCTCATCGAGTTTAACAAAGTCCTCTAATCGAGAATAATAAAGGCCCCTAATCGAGTACAACAAAGGCCCCTAATCGAGTATAACAAGGGCCCCTGATCGAGTATAACAAAGTCTCCTCATCGAGTTTAACAAAGTCCTCTAATCGAGAATAACAAAGGCCTCTGATCGAGTTTAACAAAGTCCCCTGACCGAGTATAACAAAGTCCCCTCACCGAGTGTAACAAAGTCGTCTGATCGAGTATAACAAAGTCCCTTGATCGAGTATAACAAACTCCCCTGGTCGAGGATAACAAAGTCCCCTGATCGAATATAACAAAGTCCCCTGATCGAATATAACAATGTCCCCTGTTCGAGTAGAACAAAGTCCCCTCATCGAGTATAACAAAGGCCCCTCATCGAGTATAACAAAGTCCCATGATCGAGTATAACAAAGTCCCATAATCGAATATAACAAAGTCCCCTGATCGAGTATAACAAAGTCCCCTGATCGAGTATAACAGAGTCCCCTCATCGAGTATAACAAAGGCCCCTCATGGAGTATAACAAAGTCCCATGATCGAGTATAACAAAGTCCCCTCATCGAATATAACAAAGTCCCCTGATCGAGTATATAACAAAATCCCTGATCGGAGCATAACAGAGTCCTCATCCAGTATAACAAAGGCCCCTCATCGAGTATATAACAAAGTCCCATGATCGAGTATAACAAAGTCCCCTGATCGAGTATAACAAAGGCCCCTGATCGAGTATAACAAAGGCCCCTGATCGAGTATAACAAAGTCCCATGATCGAGTATAACAAAGTCCCCTCATCGAATACAACAAATTCCCCGGATCGAGTATAACAAAGTTCCATGATCGAGTAGAAGAAAGTCCCCTCATCGAGTATAACAAAGGCCCCTCATCGAGTGTAACAAAGTCCCATGATCGAGTATAACAAAGTCCCCTCATCGAATATAACAATGTCCCCTGATCGAGTATAACAAAGTTCCCTGATCGAGTAAAGCAAAGGCCCCTGATCGAGTATATCAAAGGCCCCTGATCGAGTATAACAAAGTCCCATGATCGAGTATAACAAAGTCCCCTCATCGAATATAACAAAGTCCCCTCATCGAGAATATCAAAGTCGCCTGATCGAGTATAACAAAGCCCCCTGATCAAGTATAACAAAGGCCCCTGATCGAGTATAACAAAGACCCCTGGTCGAGTATAACAAAGTCCCTTGATCGAGTATAACAAAGTACCATGATCGAGAATAACAAAGGCCCCTCAACGAGTGTAACAAAGTCCCATGATCGAGTATAACAAAGTCCCCTCATCGAATATAACAAAGTTCCCTGATCGAGTATAACAAAGTTCCCTGATCGAGTATAACAAAGTCCCCTAATCGAGTACAGCAAAGTCCCCTCATCAAGTATAACAAAGGCCCCTCAAGGAGTGTAACAAAGTCCCATGATCGAGTATAACAAAGTCCCATGATCGAGTATAACAAAGTCCCCTGATCGAGTTTAACAAAGTCCTCTAATCGAGTATAACAAAGGCCTCTGATCGAGTATAACAAGGGCCCCTGATCGAGTATAACAAAGTCTCCTCATCGAGTTTAACAAAGTCCTCTAATCGAGAATAACAAAGGCCTTTGATCGAGTTTACCAAAGGCCCCTGTTCGAGTATAACAAAGGCCTCTAAAAGAGTATAACAAAGGCCACTATTCGAGTATAACAAAGTCCCCTGATCGAGTATTACAGAGTCCGCTGATCGAGGATAACAGAGTCCCCTCATCGAGTATAACAAAGGCCACTCATCGAGTATAACAAAGTCACATGATCCAGTATAACAAATTCCCTTATCGAATATAACAAAGTCCCCTGATCGAGTACAACAAAGTCCCCTGATCGAGTATAACAAAGGCACCTGATCGAGTATGACAAAGTCACCTGATCGAGTATAACAAGGCACCTGATCGAGTATGATAAAGTCCCCTAATCGAGTATAACAGAGTCCCCTGGTCGAGTATAACAGACTGCCCTAATCGAGTGTAACAAAGTCCCCTGATCGAGTGTCACAAAGTCCCCTGATCGAGTATAACAAAGTCCCCTGATCGAGTAGAACAAAGTCCCCTCATCGAGTATAACAAAGGCCCCTCATCGAGTGTAACAAAGTCCCATGATCGAGTATAACAAAGTCCCCTCATCGAATATAACAAAGTCCCCTGATCGAGTACAACAAAGTTCCCTGATCGAGTATAACAAAGGCCCCTGATTGAGTATAAGAAAGTGCCATGATTGAGTATAACAAAGTCCCCTCATCGAATATAACAAAGTCCCCTGATCGAGTATAACAAAGTCCCCTGATCGAGTAGAACAGAGTCCGCTGATCGAGGATAACAGAGTCCCCTCATCGAGTATAACAAAGGCCACTCATCGAGTATAACAAAGTCCCCTGGTCGAGTATAACAGACTGCCCTAATCGAGTGTAACAAAGTCCCCTGATCGAGTATAACAAAGTCCCCTGATCGAGTAAAACAAAGTCCCCTGATCGAGTACAACAAAGTCCCCTAATCGAGTATAACAAAGGCACCTGATCGAGTATGACAAAGTCCCCTGATCAAGTATAACAGAGTCCCCTGGTCGAGTATAACAGACTGCCCTAATCGAGTGTAACAAAGTCCCCTGATCGAGTATTACAAAGTCCCCATCGAGTAGAACAAAGTCCTCATCGAATATAACAAAGTTCCCTGATCGAGTATAACAAGTCCCCTCATCGAGTATAACAAAGTCCCCTGATCGAGTATAACAAAGGCACCTGATCGAGTATGACAAAGTTCCCTGGTCGAGTATAACAGACTGCCCTAATCGAGTGTAACAAAGTCCCCTGATCGAGTATAACAAAGTTCCATGATCGAGTATAACAAAGTCCCCTCATCGAATATAACAAAGTCACCCTGATCGAGTATAACAAAGTCCAATGATCGAGTAAAACAAAGTCCCCTCATCGAGTATAACAAAGGCCCCTCATCGAGTATAACAAAGTCCCATGATCGAGTATAACAAAGTCCCCTGATCGAGTATAACAAAGGCCTTTGATCGAGGTTAACAAACTCCCCTGATCGAGTATAACAAAAACCCCTCACCGAGTATAACAAAGTCACCTAATCGAGTATAACAAAGTCCCCTGATCGGGTAAAACAAACTCCCCTGGTCGAGGAAAACAAAGTCCCCTGATCGAGTATAACAAAGGCCCCTGATCGAGTATAAGAAAGTCCCATGATCGAGTATATCAAAGTCCCCTCATCGAATATAACAAAATCCCCTGATCGAGTATAACAAAGTCCCCTGATCGAGTAGAACAAAGTCCCCTCATCGAGTATAACAAAGGCCCCTCATCGAGTATAACAAAGTCCCATGATCGAGTATAACAAAGTCCCCTCATCGAATATAACAATGTCCCCTGATCGAGTATAACAAAGTCCCATGATCGAGTATAACAAAGTCCCCTCATCGAATATAACAAAGTCACCTCATCGAGTATAACAAAGTCCCCAGATCGAGTATAACAAAGTCCCCTGATTGAGTATAAGAAAGGCCCCTGATCGAGTTTAACAAAAGCCCCTGATCGAGTATAACAAACTCCCCTGGTCGAGTATAACAAAGGCCCCTGATCGAATATAACAAAGGCGCCTCAACGAGTATAACAAAGGCCCTTGATCGAGTATAACAAAGTTCCCTGATCGAGTATAACAAAGCCCCTGGATCGAATATAATAAACTCCCCCTGATCGAGAATAACAAAGTCCCCTGATCGAATATAACAAATTCTCCTCATCGAGTTTAACAAAGTCCTCTAATCGAGAATAACAAAGGCCCCTGATCGAGTATAACAAAGGCCCCTAATCGAGTATAACAAGGGCCCCTGATCGAGTATAACAAAGTCTCCTCATCGAGTTTAACAAAGTCCTCTAATCGAGAATAACAAAGGCCTCTGATCGAGTTCAACAAAGTCCCCTGATCGAGTATAACAAAGTCCCCCCACCGAGTATAACAAAGTCGTCTGATCGAGTATAACAAAGTCCCTTGATCGAGTATAACAAACTCCCCTGGTCGAGGATAACAAAGTCCCCTGATCGAATACAACAAAGTCCCCTGATCGAATATAACAAAGTCCCCTGATCGAGTAGAACAAAGTCCCCTCATCGAGTATAACAAAGGCCCCTCATCGAGTATAACAAAGTCCCATGATCGAGTATAACAAAGTCCCATCATCGAATATAACAAAGTCCCCTGATCGAGTATAACAAAAGTCCCCTGATCGAGTAGAAGAAAGTCCCCTCAGCGTGTATAACAAAGGCCCCTCATCGAGTGTAACAAAGTCCCATGATCGAGTATAACAAAGTCCCCTCATCGAATATAACAAAGTCCCCTGATCGAGTATAACAAAGTTCCCTGATCGAGTAAAGCAAAGGCCCCTGATCGAGTATATCAAAGGCCCCTGATCGAGTATAAAAAAGTCAAATGATCGAGTATAACAAAGTCCCCTCATCGAATATAACAAAGTCCCCTGATCGAGTATAACAAAGTACCCTGATTGAGTATAACAAAGTCCCCTGATTGAGTATAACAAAGGCCCCTGATCGAGTTTAACAAAAGCCCCTGATCGAATATAGCAAAGGCCCCTGGTCGAGTATAACAAAGGTCCCTAATCGAATATAACAAAGGCGCCTGAACGAGTATAACAAAGGCCCCTGATCGAGTATAACAAAGTTCCCTGATCGAGTATAACAAAGAGCCCTGGATCGAATATAACAAAGTCCCCCTTATCGAGAATAACAAAGTCCCCTGATCGAGTATAACAAAGCCCCCTGATCAAGTATAACAAAGGCCCCTGATCGAGTATAACAAAGACCCCTGGTCGAGTATAACAAAGTCCGATGATCGAGTATAACAAAGTCCCCTCATCGAATATAACAAAGTCCCTTGATCGAGTATAACAAAGTCCCCTAATCGAATAGAGCAAAGAGCGCCTGAACGAGTATAACAAAAGGCCTTTGATCAGGTTAAAGGCGGTTCCCCGGTATAAAAGGCCTCTAAAGAGTATAAATAAAGGCCGCTTTTTCGGGTATAACAAAGTCCCCTGATCGAGTATTACAGAGTCCGCTGATCGAGGATAACGAGTCCCCCTCATCGAGTATAACAAAGGCCACTCATCGAGTATAACAAAAGTCCATGATCCGTGCCATAGGGGTCCTTATCGAATATGTACCAAAGTCCCCTGGTGAGCAAAGTTCCTGATCGAGTATAACAAAAGTCCCTGATCCGGGATTCAAGCAAAGTCCCTGATCGAGGTATAACAAGGCACCTGATCGGTATGACAAGTCCTGATCAGAGTATAACAGGAGTCCCTGGTGAAGTATAACAGACTGCCCAAATCGACATAACAAAAGTCCCTGATCGGGTATAACAAAGTCCCTGATCGAGTATAGCCAAGGCCTCAGTCGGGTATAACACAGTCCATGATCGGTATAACAAAGTCCCTGATCGGTATAACAAGTCCCTGATCGAGTATAAATTCTGCCTGATCGGTATAACAAAGCTGATCGGGTATAACAAGGTCCTGATAGGGTATAGCACAGATCCCATGATCGAGTATAACAAAAGTCCCCTGGTCGGGGTATAACAAAGGCACCTAATCAAGATATAATAAGGCGTTTGAACGAGGTATAGCAAGGCCCATAATCAGGTATTTCAAGTTCCTGATGAGTATAACAAAGTCGTCTGATCGGTGTTATAACAAAGTCCCTGATCGAGTATAATAAGCTCTGTTCGAGGATAACAAAGTCCCTGATCCGAATTAACCTATAAAGGTCCCTGATCAGGTATAACAGTCCCTGATCGAGATATAACAAGTCCCTGATGAGTAGAATACAAAGTCCTCATGGTATAACAAAAGGCACCTCATCGAGGTATAACAAAGTCCCATGATCGGAGTTATAACAAAGTCCCTCATCGGGTATAACAGGTCCCTGATCGGGTATAACAAAAGTCCCTGATCAGTATATACAGAGTCCCCTCATCGAGTATAACAAGGCCTACCATCGAAGTATAACAAAGGTCCATGATCGAGGTATAACAAGTCCCTCTTCGAATATAACAAAGTCCCTGATCGAGTATAACAAAAGTCCCTGATCCGGAGTATAACAGTGTCCCTCATCCGGTATAACAAGGCCCTCATCGAGGTATAACAAGGTCCCATGATCAGGTATAACAAAGTCCCCTGATCGAGTATAACAAAGTCCCCTGATCGAGAATAACAAGTCCCCTGATCGAGTATAACAAGCCCCTGATCAGTATAACAAAGGCCACTGATCGAGTTTAACAAAGTTCCTGATCGAGTATAACAAAGCCCCTCATCGAGATATAACAAAGTCACCCTGATCGAGTATAAAAGTCCCTGATCGGGTGGAACAAGTCCCTCATCGAGTATAAAAGGCCCTCATCAAGGTATAAGAAAGTCCCATGATCGAGTATAACAAAGTCCCTGATCGAAGGTAAAACAAGGCCTCTGATCGAGTTAACAAGGTCCTGATCCGGGTTTAACAAGTCCTCTAACCGAGAATAACAAGGCCCTGATCGAGTATAACAAGGCCTCTGATCAGGTATAACAGGGGCCCTGATCGGGATAACCTGAAGTCTCCTCATCGAGTTTAACAGTCCTCTAATCAAGAATAACAAAGGCCTTTGATCAGGTTTACAAGAGCCCTGTTCGGGTATATTATAAAAGGCCTCTAAAAGAGTAAAGATAAGGCACTTTTCGAGTATAACAAGTCCCTGATTCGGGTATTACAGAGTCCGCTGATCGAGATTAACAGGAATCCCCTCATCGGAGTATAACAAAGGCACTCATCGAGTATAACAAAGTCCCATGATCCAGTATAACAAGGTCCTTATCGAATAACAAGTCCCTGATCAGGTACAACAAAGTCCCTGATCGGGTATAACAAAGGCACCTGATAAGGTATGACAGGTCCCTGATCCGGTAGTAACAAGGCACCTGATCGAGTATGACAAAGTCCCTGATCGAGTATAACAGGGTCCTGGTCGGAGTATAACAGACTGCCCTAATCGGGAGTGTAGCAAAGGTTCCTGATCGGTATCACAAAGTCCCTGATCGAGTATAACAAAGTCCCTGATCAGGTAGAACAAAGTCCTCATCAGTTATAACAAGGCCCCTCATCAGGTGTAACAAAGTCCCATGATCAGGTATAACAAAGTCCCTCATCGAATATAACAAAGGTCCCTGATCGAGTATAACAAAGTTCCTGATCGAGTATAACAAAGGCCCCTGATCGGTATAGAAAGTCCATGATTGAGTATAACAAAGGTCCCTCATCGGATATAACAAAGTCCCTGATCGAGGTATAACAAGGTCCCTGATCGAGTAGGGCAAGGTCCGCTGATCGAGGATAACAGAGTCCCCTCTCTCGAGTATAACAAGGACACTCATCGAGTATAAAAAGTCCCTGGTCAGGTATAACAGACTGCCTAATCCGAGTGTAACAAAGTCCCCTGATCGGGTATAACAAGTCCCTGATCGAGTATAACAAAGTCCCTGATCGAGTTTCAACAAAGTCCCTGATCGAGTATAACAAAGGCACCTGATCGAGTATGACAAAGTTCTGATCGAGTAAACAGAGTCCCTGGTCGAGTATAACAGACTGCCTAATCGAGTAACAAGTCCCTGATCAGTATAACAAGTCCCTGATCAGGTAGAAGCAAAGTCCCTCATCGAATATAACAAAGTTCCTGATCGAGTATATAAGGCACCTGATCGAGTATGACAAGTTCCCTAATCAGTATAACAAGAGTCCCTGGTCGAGTATAACGAGACTGCTAATCGAGTGTCTAAAGTCCCCTGATCGGGTATAACAAAGTTCCTGATCGGAGTAGAACAAAGTCCCTCATCAGATATAACAAAGTTCCTGATCGAGGTATAACAAAGAGTTCAACAAAGTCCCTGATCCAGGTATAACAAAAGGCACCTGATCCCCTAATTATGACAAAGTCCTGATCAGGTATAGCAAGGTCCCTGGTCGAGTATAACAGACTGCCCCTAATCGAGTGTAACAAAGTCCCTGATCGAGGTATAATAACAAAGTTCCATGATCAGGTATAACAAAGTCCCTCATCAAATATAACAAAGTCATCCTGATCGAGTATAACAAAGTCCCCTGATCGAGAGTAAAACAAAGTCCCCTCATCGAGGTATAACAAAAGGCCCCATCGAGAGTATAACAAAGTCCATGATCGGTATAACAAAGTCCCCTGATCAGCGGTATAACAAAAGGCTTTGATCGAGGTTAACAAACTCCTGATCGGGTATAACAAAAACCCTCACCGAGTATAACAAAGACCCTGATCGAGTATAACAAAGTCCCCTGATCAGGTATAACAAGCTCCTGGTCGAGAAAACAAAGTCCCTGATCGAGGTATAACAAAAGAGGCCTGATCCGAGAATAAGAAAGTCCATGATCGAGAATATCAAAGTCCCTCATCGAATATAACAAAATCCCTAGTCAGGTATAACAAAGTCCCTGATCCGGAGTGAACAAGTCCCTCATCGAGTATAACAAGAGCCCTCATCGAGTATAACAAAGTCCCATGATCGAGTATAACAAATTCCCTCATCGAATATAACAATGTCCCTGATCGAGTATAACAAAGCCCTTGATCGAGTATAACAAAGTCCCTGATTGAGTAGAAAAGGGCCCTGATCGGAAGTTTAACAAAGCCCTGATCAGGTATAACAAAAGTCCCTGGTCAGGTATAACAAAAGGCCCCTGATCCAGATATAACAAAGGCGCCTCAACAGGTATAACAAAAGGCCCTTGATCGAGTATAACAAGTTCCCTGATCGAGGTATAACAAAAGCCCCTGGATCGAAGATATAATAAACTCCCTGATCGAATAACAAAGTCCCTGATCGAGTATAACAAAGTCCCCTCATCAGATATAACAAAGACCCTGATCAGGTATAACAAATTCTCCTCATCGGGGAGTTTAACAAAGTCCTCTAATCGAGAATAACAAGGCCCTGATCGAGGTGTAACAAAGGCCCCTAATAGAGTATATAAGGGCCCTGATCGGGTTTAACAAAGTCCCTGATCGAGTATAACAAAGTCCCTCACCGAGGTATAACAAAGTCGTCTGATTGAGTATAACAAAGTCCCTTGATCAGTATAACAAACTCCTCTGGTCGGGATAACAAAGACCCTGATCAGATATAACAAAGTCCCTGATCAGATATAACAATGTCGCCTGATCGAGAGTAGAACAAGTCCCCTCATCGAGTATAACAAAAGGCCCCTCATCGAGTATAACAAAGTCCCATGATCGAGTATAACAAAGTCCCATCATCAGGAATATAACAAAGTCACCTGATCCGAGTATAACAAAGTCCCTAGTCAATTATAACAGAGTCCCCTCATCAGGTATAACAAAGGCCCCTCACATCAGGTATAACAAAGTCCATGATCGAGTATAACAAAGTCCCTCATCGAATATAAACACAGTCCCTGATCAGTATAACAAGTCCTGATCGGAGTATAACGAGTCCCTCATCCAGTATAACAAGGCCCCTCATCGAGTATAACAAAAGTCCATGAACGAGTATAACAAAAGTCCCTGATCAGGTATAACAAAGTCCCCTGATCGAGAATAACAAAGTCCCCTGATCTAGAGTATAACAAAAGCCCCTGATCAAGTTTAACAAAGGCCACTGATCAGGTATAACAAAGTTCCCTGATCGAGTATAACAAAAAGGCCCTGATCGAGTATAACAAGGCCCCTAATCAGAGTATGTAAAGTTCCATGATCGAAAGTATAACAAAGTCCCTCATCGAATATAACAAAAGTCACCCTGATCAGAGTATAACAAAAGTCCCTCATCCCGAGGTATAACAGGAGTCCCCTGGTCGAGTATAACAGACTGCCCTAATCGAGTGTAACAAAGTCCCTGATCCGAAAAGGTATAATAACAAAGTCCCTGATCGAAATTAACAAAAAGTCCCTGATCGAGTAGAACAAAAGGCCCCTGATCGAGTATAACAAAAGGCCCTGATGAGTATAACAAAAGTTCCATGATCGAGTATAACAAAGTCCCTCATCAGATATAACAAAGTCACCCTGATCGAGTAACAAAGTCCCTGATCGAGTAGAACAAAGTCCCCTCATCGAGTATAACAAAGGCCCCTCATCAGGTATAACAAAGTCCATGATCGAGGTATAACAAGTCCCTGATCGAGTATAACAAGGCCTCTGATCGAGGTTAACAAACTCC
>NW_024754920.1:0-15231 GCF_018991925.1 Homarus americanus | reverse complement strand
TACAGGTCAGAACCTCCAGTGTTTCACACTGGCACCATAGGTCAGGACCTCCAGTGTCAGCCCCTGCACTATAGGGTCAGGAGCTCCAGTCACCCTGGCACTATAGGTCAGGACCCAAGTTTTTCACCCTGGCAGTAGAGGTCAGGACCACCCATTTTCACGCTGGCACTAGAAGTCAGGACCTCCAGTGTTTCACCCTGGCACTAGAGGTCAGGACCTCCAGTGTTTCACCCTGGCACTATAGGTCAGACCTTCAGTGTTTCACCCGGCACTAGGTCAGGACCTCCAGTGTTTCACACTGCACCATAAGTCAGGAACCTAGTGTTTCATCCTGGCACTATATGTAAATTTAATTCCCATGTTTCACCACCCTGGCACTATAGATCAGGACCTCCTGTGTTTCTGCCCTGGCACTATAGGTCATGACCTCCAGTGTTTCACTCTGGCACTATAAGTCAGACCTCCCGTGTTTCACCCTGGCCTATAGGTCAGACCTTTCAGTGTTTCACCCTGAACTTAGGGTCAGACCTCAGTGTTTCACCCTGGCACTTGCGTAGGTCAGGACCTCAGAAGATACTCTGGAACTATGGTAGTGACCTCCCTTTGTTTCACCCTGGCACTATAGGTGAGGACCTCAGTGTTCACCCTGGCACTATAGGTCACGACCTCCAGTGTTTCCTCTGGCACTATAAGCCTGTGGATCTTCAGTGTTTCACCCGGCACTATAGGTCAGACGTCCTGTGATTCACCCTGGCACTGTAGGGTCAGAACCTCCAGTGTTTCACTCTGGCACTATGGGTCAGGACTCTTCAGGGTTTCACCCTGGCACTATAGGTCAGGACCTTCAGTGTTTCACCAGGCAGTATAGGTCAGATCTCCAGTGTCATACTGGGCAATTATAGGTCAGAACTCAGTGTTTCATCCTGGCACCATGGGTCAGGACCTCCTGTGTTTCACCTTGTCACTGAGGTCAGGACCTCAGTGTTTACTCCTGGTACTAGAGGTCGTGAACCTTCCATGTTTCACCCTGGCATTATAGGTCAGGACCTCCTGTTTTACTCCTGGCACTATAGGTCGCGACCACTAGTGTTTCACCACACTATAGGTCAGACCTCCAATATCCACACCGGCACTATAGGTCAGACCTCTAGTTTCACTCTGGCACTATAGGTCAGAACGCCAATGTTTCACTCTGTAACTATAGGCACGACCTCAGTGTTTCACCCTAGCACTATAGGTCGCGACGTCCAGTGGTTCACCCTGCACTATAGGTCAGGAGCTCCAGTGTTTCCCCTGGCACTATAGGTCAGGGCCTCAGTTTTTCACCCTGGTAGTATAGGTCAGGACCTCTGTGTACTGTGGCACTATAGGTTAGGACCTCAGTGTTTCACTCTGTAACTATAGGTAATGACCTCCAGTGTTTCACTTGGTACTATAGGTGGGCATCCATGTTTTACCCTGGCATTATGGTCAGACTCTGTGTTTTACCCTGTCACTGTGGGTCGCGACCTCCTGTGTTTCACACTGGCATTAGGTCAGGACCTCCAGTGTTTCAACCTGGCGCTGTAGGTCAGGACCTCTGATTGTTTCACTCCTGGGACTATAGGTCTGGACCTAAGTGTTTAACTCTGCACTATAGGTCAGGATGCAGTCACCCTGGCACTATAGTTGGGACCTACAGTTTTTCTCCCTGGTAGTATAGGTCAGACCTCCAGTGTTTCACTGTGGCACTAGAGGTTAGACCTTCAGTTTTTACCTTGGCACTATAGGTTAGACCTCAGGTGTTTCACCCTGGTACTAGAGGTCAGGACCTCCAGTGTTTCATCCTGGTCTATAGGCCAGACCTCCATTTTCACTGAGCACTAAGGTGGGACTCCATGTGTTTCACCCTGGGACTATAGGTGAGGACTTATTTTTTACCTTGCACTATAGGTCAGGACCTTCAGTGTTTCACCCATGCATAGGTTAGGCTCCAGTGTTTCACTCTGGCACTATAGGTCAGATTGTGTTTTGGTTGTGTCCCATGTTTCTCCCTGGACTATAGGTCAGGACCTCCAGTGTTTCGCCCTGGCACTATAGGTCAGACCTCCAGTGATTCACACTCTGGCACTATAGATCAGATTTTCAGTTTTTCACCCCTGGCAAATAGGTCAGACCCCAGTGTTTCACCCAGGCACTTGTAGGTCAGGACCTCCAGTGCTTCACCCCTGGCACTATAGGTCAGGAACTCCAGTGTTTCACCACCCTGAACTATAGGTCAGGACCTCCAATGTTTCACTCTCTGGAACTATATAGGTCAGGACCTCCTTGTTTCACCCCTGGGACTATAGGTGAGGACTGCAGCCACTCCCTGGCACTATAGGTCATGACCTCTCCAGTGGTTCACTCTTAAGTACTACAAATCTGGACCTTCTAGTGTTGCACTGCAAGTGGCACTATAGGTCAGGACCTCCAATGTTTCACACCGGCACCATAGGTCTGGAGCTCAAGTGTTTCATTCTGGCACTATAGGTCAGGACCTACAGTGTTTCACCCTGGTAGTAGCGGTCAGGACCTCCCGTGTTTCACTCTGGCACTAGAGGTTAGGACCTCCAGTAATTCACCCTGGCGCTATAGGTCAGGACCTCCAGTGTTTCACCCTGGCACTACAGGTCAGGTCCTTCAGTGTTTCACCCTGGCACTAGAGGCCAGGACCTGCCATGTTTCACTCTGGCACTAGAAATCAGGACCTCCAGTGTTTCACCCTGGCACTAGAGGTCAGGACCTCCAGTGTTTCACCCTGGCACTATAGGTCTGGACCTCCAGTGTTTCACATTGGCACCATAGGTCAGGACCTCCAGTGTTTCACCTTTGCACTATAGGTCAGGACCTCCAATGTTTCACACTGAAACTATAGGTCAGGACCTCCAGTGTTTCACCATGGCACTATAGGTCACGACCTCCAGTGTTTCACCCTGGCACTATAGGTCATGACCTCCCTTGTTTCACCTGGGACTATAGGTCAGGATCTCCAGTGTTTCACTCTGGCACTATAGATCAGGACCTTCAGTTTCTTACCCTGGCACTATAGGTCAGGACCTCCCATGTTTCACCCTGGCACTATAGGTCACGACCTCCAGTGTTTCACTCTGGCACTATAAGTCAGGACCTCCCGGGTTTCACCCTGGCATTATAGGTCACGACCTCCAGTGTTCCACTTTGGCACTATAGGTAACGACCTCCAGTGTTTCAACCTGGCCCTATAGGTCAGGACCTCCAGTGTTTCACCATGGAACTATAGGTCAGGACCTCCAGTGTTTCACCCTGGCACTATTATTCAGGACCTCCAATGTTTCACTCTGGCACTATATGTCAGGACCTCCCGTGTTTCACCCTGGCATTATAGGTCACGACCTCCAGTGTTCCACTTTGGCACTATAGGTAACGACCTCCAGTGTTTCACCCTGGCCCTATAGGTCAGGACCTCCAGTGTTTCACCCTGGAACTATAGGTCAGGACCTCCAGTGTTTCACCCTGGCACTATAATTCAGGACCTCCAATGTTTCACTCTGGAACTATAGGTCAGGACCTCCCTTGTTTCACCCTGGGACTATAGGTGAGGACCTCCAGTATTTCACCCTGGCACTATAGGTCACGACCTCCAGTGTTTCACTCTGGCACTATAAGTCAGGACCTTCAGTGTTTCACCCTGGCACTATAGGTCAGTGAAGGTTACAAGTGTTCCCCGAAGAATGCAGTGATGGGTAGGGAATCACCCGGTAACACTGAAGTCCGTTTATTTTGGATGAGAGAAATACAGTGGTGACTAGCGTGTGCCATGCACGGCTCACACATATCGCAGCCTCGGGGCAATGTTGCCACATAACACGTGCAGTGTTGCCACGTAATTATATACATAGGTGCTACTCGGCACAGTAGCTTATATACAAGGTTGCTACTCAGCACAGTAGCTTAGATACATAACCTACATCTCCCTCCCCCCTCACGCTCATAGTCTTTGTCTTGAGCGGACTTCTTAGTCCTAAGTCGCTCTGAGCGTCGAGGTGCACTGTGGGGCGGATCCTCGTGAGGTGTAGGGGACTCGTCCTCGGTCTGGGGGCCAGTACCAGGGGGTGGGACTTGCCGGCTGAAGCGGCGGTTCCTCCACCAGACACGGCCGCTCGGCATCCTGACCTTGTAGTCCCGCGACCGGCCGAAGCCCATCACTATGCCCACCTTGTCCCAACGTGTCGTCGTCGGGTCCTGGACGCGGACAAGGGCACCAATCTCCAGTGGCTGAAGTGGGCGGGCACGGTCGTCATACCGAGCCTTGGCGTCCTGGGCACGTGAAGCGGCTGCGGCCGTCGCAGCTTTCGGCTCTGGTCTGCCACTCCTTCGCAAAGGCCTTGGCATGTGCAGGAATGCAAGAGCAGAGAGGGTGACCATACAGGATCTGGGCAGGGGAGCGCCCTGTGTGGGTGGGAGTATTACGTAACTCCAGGAGTCCTTTGTCAAACGCCTCACAGTCTATGTTGCCTGAAGGGGCCACCTTGAGGATGAGGTGCTTGACTGTCTTGACCGCAGCCTCAGCATGGCCGTTTGACTGTGGGTAGTGGGGTGTTGACACGATGTGGCGGACTCCCCAACGCTCCAGGAATCCTTTGAAGTCCCGGCTGGTGAACTGTGGCCCACCGTCCGTCCGCAGACGTACGGGGACGCCCAGATCACGAAAGAGGTGCCGGAAGTGGCGAATGGTGGCCGCGGACGTCGTGTTCGAGCCACAGATTACCACCACAGGCCAGCCAGAGAGTCGGTCGGCGACAACTAGGAAATGTTTCCCAGCTGTGCTAAAGAAATCAGCCGACACGGACTCGAAGGGCCTGGTGGGTTCGTCGTCGCACAAGAGGGGCTCCTGCTGTTGACTGGGCTGCATGATCTGGCACGGCTCACAGGCACGGACCGTATTGACGATATCCGCGTCAATGCCGGGCCAGTACACAGCCTGCCTTGCGCGGCGCTTGGTGGCCTCTGCTCCACGATGGCTGTCGTATAAGCGGGCCAGAACGCGACGACGGAGAGCTGCAGGGACGACCACACGGGCACGGTACAGGACGAGGTCCCCATCTGCGTAGAGGTCCTCAAGTATCTTCCAATACGGGCGTAGGGCGTTGTGGAGGTCAAAACGGTCGCGAGGGAACCCAGTCCTCACACTCTCCAAGAGCTGAGTGTAGGAGGGGTCGTCGCGTGCCGCGGTCCGTAGTTCCTCAAGGGCCAGATCGCTGTCGGGTGGCGACACTGAGGCCTGGGTGCTGGCGAGGGACTGTACGGCCTGCAAAGTGACGATGTTGCTGACGGAGAAACCGGTCTCGGTGCTGAGCATCTCGTCTTCAGGTGTAGGGCGGCTGACTGGGGAGCGGGAGAGGGCATCCAGGATGCACAACTCCTTACCTGCGCGCCAAGCCGCGTTGAAGACGAAGGCCAAAATCTTCTCCTTCAGGCGCTGGAGGCGGGGATTCTCGATGGCGTCCAGCGAATAGTGATTAAGAATGGGGACCAAGGGCCTGTGGTCTGTGATGAGGTCGAAGTGCTGGAGGCCAATCAAGTAAAACTTGCACTTCGATAAGGGCCATACCACTGCCAGCAGCTCCAGCTCGATGGTAGCGTAGCGAGACTCAGCATCGGTGAGGAAGCGAGAGCCACACTGTACGAGCCGGTACTTTCCTCCACCGTGATCCTGGAGAAGGGCGTAACCAACCCCGTACAGGCGCGAGGCGTCTGTCTGGAGGACGGTGGGGAGCGCTGGGTCGAAAGTAGCGAGGATAGGTGGACTTGACAGGGCCTCCTTCACCTTATGAAAGGCGAGGTCGTGGTCAGGGGTCCACGTGAAAGTCCTCTTGGGGCTCATCAGGGGGCGGAGAGGCCCGGCAGCGGAGGAGACGTCAGGAGAAAATTCTGCCAGCTGGTTCACCAGGCCCATGAAAGACCTGAGATCCGTAAGGTTGGCAGGTTTTGCAAAGTCCGCTATGGCGCGAACTTTCTCCGGGTCTGCAGCAATGCCATCCCTTGAGAGTCGGTAGCCGCAGAAGGACACTGCAGGTGCGGCCAAGACGAACTTCTTGGCATTCAGAGTGATGCCGTGCGTCCTACACCTGGTCAGTACCTCGTAGATGCGGCGAAGGTGCGTCAGGTAGTCCTCATCGTAGAGGAGGACGTCATCCACTACCTTCACGCAGTTGATCACGCCTTAAAGTGCCATGTCACCACGGAGACAGAAGGCGTCCCCCGTAGCAGCGAATCCCATAGGGCCACGGCAGTAGCGGAAGCGTCCGTAAGGCGTGATGAAAGTGGTCAGTGGCTGATCCTCCTTCTTCAGTGGAATCTGCCAGTAACCACAGAGGGCGTCCATCGTCGAGAAGTGCCGTACCTTCGGATCCACACTCCGTATAGCTGCAAAAGGTGTGGGTGAAGGGTGGGCGGGACGGGACACCTGGCTGTTAAGCTTAGACAAGTCGGTAGTAATCCGCACTCCACCGTTAGTCTTAGCCACAGCGACTAGAGGGTGGCACCAAGGGGATGGGTCGTCACCAACGGGTACAATGTCACCCTGGGCCACCATGGAATCCAGTTTCTTCTTGACTGAATCCCCGAAGGCGAGAGGAATCAACCGGGGAGTGTATATGGCAAACGGCTGAGCATCTTCCCGCAGGTGTATCCTCATGGGCGAACCCGCCATAGCCTTCAGTGGCGCGGTCCGTAGGGCCTCCTTCGTCACCAGCACATCCGAGTACTCCTTCAGGAAGTAGGCCCTTGCGGCTGAAGGAGACGTCTCGCTGTGAAGAGGAAGCAGCCGTGACTTGGGTGGAGGCGGGGCGGGAGTGGACGCGGGTCCTGGGCAGCTCTGTGCGGCAGCGCCAGGCGCGTCGCTCGTTGATTCCCGCACCCTGCTGGCGGTGTACCAAGCAGCTGGGATCTACTCAGGAAAGTCTCTGGGCACCACGCCTAACTCCTTGCAGTGCTCCCACGACAACAAGGGTGTAGCGAGAGTAGGCTGCACGTCGATCCATCCGTGACACGACCTGTCGCCGTAGGTGATCTCGGCTTGAAAGGAGCCCACAGCGTCCGGCATCTGGGAACCGTCCGCATTGTAGTACTGCAGCTGCGGCGGTGGTCCCAGGTCGCGTTTGGTGAGGCCCAGTTTCTGGAGGTGCTTCAACCCAATCACCGTAGTATCAGCGCCGGTGTCCGGTATCACCTCGATGTGACCCGACACATCACCGTGTGTGACGGCGACGCGGATGGTGGGGGAAGGGGTAGCCCTGGGGCGTGTGGTCGATTCCACCCTCCTGATGTGACTCCGCTGCTGCTTGGGGCTGCGTGGGCCATCTGGAGGGGGCTGCGTGAGAACCACCAAGAGGGAAGTGCGCTGCTTTCCTCCTCGTCTCGGGCTTTTGGGCTTGGGTTGGCGGCAGCACTTGTCGTAGTGTCCATAGCGACCGCAGGCCTGACACTTGCGGCCTCGTGCAGGGCACCTGTCTGTGTTAGACCAGTGGCCCTTACGGTCACATCCACGACACAGTGCGTAGGCGACAGGGCATGTCTTGAGGCCAACTGCTTTCCACAGCTGCCGCAGGAAGCACTAGGCGGAGGCGTGGAAGAACGTGTGGCAGCCTTCGCGTTGTTGGCCGCCTTCTTACCCTTCTTGTACTGAGAGATTGTTCTCACAGCAGGTGGGGCCCGTAAGGCAGAGGTGGCGGACTTGGTGGCCTAGTACGACCGACATTCAGTCACTACCACCTGGAGTGTGGAGGAAGCGTCCAAGGGGATGAGTCGCTGCACCAACTCTTCGTGCCTGACATCTGTCAAGATCCCGTGCTTGATCCAGGCTTCCTCACATTCCCGGCTGTGCGCCTTGCAGACGTCGATCTCCTCTGACAAACTCTTCAAGCGTACAAAAAAATCGTCAAAGGATTCGTTCTCCGCCTGCTTGCAGCTGGTGAAGGCGCGGCGACGTAAAGCCTCGTTATTCCGACCCTTAACATGCTCCTGTAAAAGGTCGAGCACATCCGTCACTGAAGATGTAGAATCGGGAGGCACTTGCAACGTGTGCTCCAAAACTCTCTGGGTCTCCAGCGACAAACACATCCGGAGTTGGATGAGCTGTTTGTTTGGAGGCATGCTGTCAAGGTCCACCATCGTGGAGTAATCTGTCCAACGCCGCCTCCACTCACGAAAAAGCTGAAACGTGACGTCTGGTGACAGGGCGGGTGGGGGTTGAACAGATGCCTTGGGAGCTGTTTGTTTGGAGGCAAGAGTACCTGGAGGACGCTGGTATGGTGGAGGAGGGAGGATATTGGCGCTTTGGTGCGCGAAACCTGGGAGTGAGGGAGGGTGGGTTAGCGCCAGGGTCGCCAATAGTGCATCAAAACGCGACTTTTCCTCCTCTCTTCGTATCTCCACCCTCTGAAATTCCATCTCTCTACATCGCTCGTCCCGGTCGTCCATCCACCTCAGAATTATGGCAATGTCCGTCACTGGAGGTGGAGGATGAGAGTCTGCGCCCGGTGGCGGGGAAGGTGGTAGGGAGTCGTGTCTCCCATCTTGACGTTGTCCCTTCTTACCGCCCATCTTTGTGTGTGCGTGGACTGCACTGTTTAGTATATAAAGTGGCGCCTCAACAGCTCGAACCACATATATATGACATTAACAGCGCAGAAATAACGCATAGAGTCCACTGTTATGTCCGTGAGTGAGTGCGTGCGTGCATGTGTGTGTGTGTGTGTCTGAGAGAGCACTTCGTGGTGGCCTTAATGCTGGTGGCTAGAGCCGCCGGGGGGTTGAGACCGTCAGTGTCTCCCTGGATGTCACACGAGAACGGTGTACGCCTGCGTGCTCCGTGGGTACCACAAAAAACAGGCCAATGCTCAAGTCTCAGCTCTAGACACACTAATACACTGACACTAACACTGCCACCGTCACTAAAAAGCACTGTGACGGCCAAACACTGCACATCGGGGCGAAACACAACACAACACACTAAGAGTCGACACGCACATCACATCGCCGGCTAATTGTCCATCGTTCACACACTTGTAAGTCCACAGATCATAGCCACTGCGCCATGAAGGTTACAAGTGTTCCCCGAAGAATGCAGTGATGGGTAGGGAAACACCGGGTAACACTGAAGTCCGTTTATTATGGATGAGAGAAATACAAGTGGTGACTAGCGTGTGCCATGCACGGCTCACACAGTCAGACTGAGACTGCCTTGCCATATGGCAGCCTCGGGGCAATGTTGCCACATAACACGTGCAGTGTTGCCACGTAATTATATACATAGGTGCTACTCGGCACAGTAGCTTATATACAAGGTTCCTACTCGGCACAGTAGCTTAGATACATAACCTACAGTCAGGACCTCCCGTGTTTCACCCAGGCACTGTAGGTCAGAACCTCCAGTGTTTCACTCTGGCACTATAAGTCAGGACCTTCAGTGTTTCACCCTGGCACTATAGGTCAAGACCTTCAGTGTTTCACCCAGGCAGTATAGGTCAGGATCTCCAGTGTTTCACTCTGGCACTATAGGTCAGGAACTCCAGTGTTTCATCCTGGCACCATAGGTCACGACCTCCCGTGTTTCACCCTGGTACTAGAGGTCAGGACCTTCCGTGTTTCACTCTGGCACTATAGGTCAGGACCTCCAGTGTTTCACCCTGGCACTAGAGGTCAAGACCTCCAGTGTTTCACACTGGCACTATAGGTCAGGACCTCCGGTGTTTCACCCTGGCACTACAGGTCAGAACCTCCAATGTTTCACTCTGTAACTATAGGCAGGACCTCCAATGTTTCACACCGGCACCATAGGTCAGGACCTCCAGTGTTTCAACCTGGCAGTATAGGTCAGGACCTCCAGTGTTTCACCCCTGCACTATAGGTCAGGAGCTCCAATGTTTCACCCTGGCACTATAGGTCAGGACCTACAGTGTTTCACCCTGGTAGTAGAGGTCAGGACCTCCCGTGTTTCACTCTGGCATTATAGGTCAGGACCTCCAATGTTTCACACTGGCACTATAAGTCAGGACCTCCAATGTTTCACTCTGGCACTAGAAGTCAGGACCTCCACTGCTTCACCCTGGCACTAGAGGTCAGGACCTCCAGTGTTTCATCCTGGCACTATAGGTCTGGACCTCCAGTGTTTCACATCGGCACCATAGGGCAGGTCCTCCAGTGCTTCACCCTGGCACAATAGGTCAGGACCTCCAGTGTTTCACTCTGGCACTATAGGTCAGAACCTCCAATGTTTCACTCTGTAACTATAGGCAGGACCTCCGGTGTTTGACCCTGGCACTATAGGTCAGGACCTCCCGTGGTTTACCCTGGCACTATAGGTGACGACCACCAGTGTTTCACCCTGACACTATAGGTCAGGACCTCCAAAGTTTCACACCGGCACCATAGGTCAGGACCTCCAGTGTTTCAACCTGGCATTATAGGTCAGGACCTCCGTTGTTTCACCATGGCACTACAGGTCAGGACCTCCAGTGTTTCATACTGGCACCATAGGTCAGGACCTCCAGTGTTTCACCCCTGCACTATACATCAGGAGCTCCAGTGTTTCACCCTGACACTATAGGTCAGGTACTCCAAAGTTTCACACCGGCACCATAGGTGAGGATCTCCCGTGTTTCACTCTGGCATTATAGGTCAGGACCTTCAATGTTTCACACTGGCACTATAAGTCAGGACCTCCAGTGTTTCACCCTGGCACTAGATATCAGGACCTCCAGTGTTTCACCCTGGTACTAGAGGCCAGGACCTCCCATGTTTCACTCTGGCACTAGAAGTCAGGACCTCCACTGTTTCACCCTGGCACAAGAGGTCAGGACCTCCAGTGTTTTACCCTGGACTATAGGTCAGGACCTCCAGTGTTTCACCCTGGCACTATAGGTCATCACCTCTAGTGTTTCACACTGGCACTAGAGGTCAGGACCTCCCGTGTTTTACCCTGGCACTGTAGGTCACGACCACCAGTGTTTCACCCTGACACTATAGATCAGGACCTCCAATGTTTCATACAGGCACCATAGGTCAGGACCTCCAGTGTTTCAACCTGGCACTATAGGTCAGGACCTCCGTTGTTTCACCCTGGCACTACAGGTCAGGACCTCCAGTGTTTCATACTAGCACCATAGGTCTTGACCTCCAGTGTTTCACCCCTGCACTATAGGTCAGGAGCTCCAGTGTTTCACCCTGGCACTATAGGTCAGGACCTACAATGTTTCACCCTGGTAGTAGAGGTCAGGACATCCCGTGTTTCACTCTGGCACTTGAGGTTATGACCTCCAGTTACTCACCCTGGCACTATAGGTCAGGACCTCCAGTATTTCATCATGTCACTATAGGTCACGACCTCCCGTGTTTCACTCTGGCACTATAGGTCAGGACCTGCCGTGTTTCACTCTGGCACTATATGTCAGGACCTCCGGTGTTTCACTCTGGCACTATAGGTCAGGACCTGCCGTGTTTCACTCTGGCACTATAGGTCAGACTCCGTTGTTTCACAATGGCACTACAGGTCAGGACCTCCAGTGTTTCACAGTGGCACCATAGGTCAGGACCTCCAGTGTTTCCCCACCCCTGCACTATAGGTCAGACCTCCTGTGTTTCACCCTGGCACTAGAGTGTCAGACCTCCAGTGTTTCACCCTGGTACTTCATAGGTCAGGACTCTAGGCCATCCCCTAGCACTATAGGTCTGGACTCCTCCAGTGTTTCCTCACCTCTGCACTATAGGTCAGGAGCTCCAGTGTTTCCACCCTGGCACTATAGGCCCGCCCTCCAGTGTTTCACCTTGGCACTATAGGTCAGGACCTCCTGTGTTTCACTCTGGCACTATAGGTCAGAACCGCCAATGTTTCACTCTGTAACTATAGGCAGGACCTCAACTATAGGCAGGACCTCCAGTGTTTCACCCTAGCACTATAGGTCGCGACCTCCAGTGGTTCACCCTGGCACTATAGGTCAGGAACTCCCGTGTTTCACCCTGGCACTATAGGTCAGCTCCTCCTGTGTTTTACCCTGGCACAGTAGGTCACGACCACCAGTGTTTCACACTGGCACTATAGGTCAAAACCTGCAATGTTTCACACTGGCACCACAGGTCAGGACCTCCAGTGTTTCAACCTGGCGCTATAGGTCAGGACCTCCAGTGTTTCACCTTGGCACTATAGGTCAGGACCTCCCTTGTTTCACCCTGGGACTATAGGTCAGGACCTACAGTGTTTCACTCTGGCACTACAGGTCAGGACCTCCAGTGTTTCACACTGACACCATAGGTCAGGACCTCCAGTGTTTCACCCCTGCACTATAGGTCAGGAGCTCCAGTGTTTCACCCTGGCACTATAGGTCAGGACCTACAGTTTTTCACCCTGGTAGTAGAGGTCAGGACCACCAGTGTTTCACTGTGGCACTAGAGGTTAGGACCTCCAGTAATTCACCCTGGCACTATAGGTTAGGACCTCCAGTGTTTCACCCTAGCACTATAGGTCAGGACCTTTAGTTTTTCACCCTGGCACTATAGGTCAGGACCTTCAGTGTTTCACCCAGGCACTATAGGTCAGGACCTCCAGTGTTTCACTCTGGCACTATAAGTCAGGAACTCTAGTGTTTCATCCTGGCACTATAGGTAACGACACTCCCATGTTTCACCCTGGCCTATAGATCAGGACCTCCAGTGTTTCGCCCTGGCACTATAGGTCACGACCTCCAGTGTTTCACTCTCACACTATAAGTCAGGACCTCCCGTGTTTCACCCTGGCATTATAGGTAACGACCTCCAGTGTTTCACCCTGGCCCTATAGGTCAGGACCTCCAGTGTTTCACCCTGGAACTATAGGTCAGGACCTCCAGTGTTTCACCCTGGGACTATAGGTCAAAACCTCAAATGTTTCACTCTGGAACTATAGGTAAGGACCTCCCTTGTTTCACCCTGGCACTATAGGTGAGGACCTCCAGTGTTTCACCCTGGCACTATAGGTCACGACCTCCAGTGTTTCACTCTGGCACTATAAGTCAGGACCTTCAGTGTTTCACCCTGGCACTATAGGTCAGGACGTCCCGTGATTCACCCTGGCACTGTAGGTCAGAACCTCCAGTGTTTCACTCTGGCACTATAGGTCAGGACCTTCAGTGTTTCACCCAGGCAGTATAGGTCAGGATCTCCAGTGTTTCATACTGGCACTATAGGTCAGGAACTCCAGTGTTTCATCCTGGCACCATAGGTCACGACCTCCCGTGTTTCACCCTGTCACTACAGGTCAGGACCTCCAGTGTTTCACCCTGGTACTAGAGGTCAGAACCTTCCATGTTTCACCCTGGCATTATAGGTCAGGACCTCCCGTGTTTTACCCTGGCACTATAGGTCACGACCACCAGTGTTTCACCCTGACACTATAGGTCAGGACCTCCAATGTTTCACACCGGCACTATAGGTCAGGACCTCTAGTGTTTCACACTGCCTATAGGTCAGGACCTCCAGTGTTTCCACCCCTGCACTTGGGTCAGGGCTCCAGTGTTTCACCCTGGCACTATAGGTCAGGACCTACAGGACTTCCGTTGTTTTAACCCTGGCACTACAGGTCAGGACCTCCAGTGTTTCACACTGGCACCATAGGTCAGGACCGCCAGTGTTTCACCCCTGCACTATAGGTCAGGAGCTCCAGTGTTTCACCCTGGCACTATAGGTCAGGACCTACAGTGTTTCACCCTGGTAGTAGATGTCAGGACCTCCCATGTTTCACTCTGGAACTAGAGGTTAGGACCTCCAGTGTTTCACAGGCACTATTGGTCAGGACCTCCAGTGTTTCACACTGGCACTATACAGTAGGTCAGGACCTGCAGTCTTTCATCCTGGCAATATAGGTCAGGACCTCCGGTGTTTCACCCTGGCACTGTAGATCAGGACCTCCAGTGTTTCACCCCTGCACTATAGGTCAGGACCTCCAGTGTTCAACCTGGCACTATAGGTCAGGACCTACCGTGTTTCACTCTGCACTAGAGTTAGGACCTCCAGTGTTTCACCCTGGCACTAGTGGTCAGGACCTCCAGTGTTTCACTGGCACCATAGGTCTGGACTTCCAGTGTTTCACCTTGGCACTATAGGTCAGGACTTCCAGTGTTTCACCTTCGTACTAGGGTCAGGACTTCCGTGTTTCACTCTGGCACTAGAAGTCAGGACCTCCAGAGTTCACCCTGGCACTAGAGGTCAGGACCACCAGTGCTTCACTCTGGCACTATAGGTCAGGACCTTCAGTGTTTCACCCTACTACAGGTCAGGACATCCAGTGTTTCACTCTGGCACTATACGTCAGGAACTCCAGTGTTTCATCCAGGCACTATCAGTCCATACCTCCCGTGTTTCACTCTGGCACTATAGGTCAGGACCTCCAGTGTTTCACCCTAGCACTAGGTCACTACCTTTAGTGTTTCACTCTTGCACTATAGGTCAGGACCTCCGTGTTTCCCTGGCACTGTAGGTCACGACCTCCAGTGTTTCACATTGGCACTAGAGATCAGAACCTCCAGTGTTCCATCCTGGCACTATAGGGCAGCACCTCCAGTGTTCCCATCCTGGCACTATAGGTCAGCACCTCCAGTGTTCCATCCTGGCACTATAGGTCAGGACCTTCAGAGTTTCACACTGGCACTATAGGTCAGGACGTCGGGTTGCACACTGGCAATATAGGACAGGACGCAGTGTTTCACAATGGCACTATTGGGTAGACCCAGTGTTTCACCTCATGGTCAGGACCT
This sequence comes from Homarus americanus, assembly GCF_018991925.1. Classification (NCBI taxonomy): domain Eukaryota; kingdom Metazoa; phylum Arthropoda; class Malacostraca; order Decapoda; family Nephropidae; genus Homarus; species Homarus americanus. The sequence goes on along the minus strand of NW_024754920.1, from coordinate 445 downwards.
CCAGTGTTTCACCCTGGCACTATAGGTCAGGACCTCCAGTGTTTCACCCTGCAATATAGGTCAGGACCTCCAGTGTTTCACCCTGGCACTATAGGTCAGGACCTCCAGTGTTCCATCCTGTCACTAGAAGATAGGACCTCCAGTGCTTCACCCTGGTACTAGGGGCAGGATCTCTCGTGTTTCATTCTGGCACTGTAGTTCAGGACCTCCAGTGTTTCACCCTGCAATATAGGTCAGGACCTCCAGTGTTTCACCCTGGCACTATAGGTCAGGACCTCCAGTGTTCCATCCTGTCACTAGAAGATAGGACCTCCAGTGCTTCACCCTGGTACTAAGGGCAGGATCTCCCGTGTTTCATTATGGTACTGTAGTTCAGGACCTCCCGTGTTTTACCCTGGCACTACAGGTCAGGACCTCCAGTGTTTCAACATGGAAACATAGGGTA
>NW_024754919.1:0-20462 GCF_018991925.1 Homarus americanus | reverse complement strand
AATTATAACAAAGTCCACTGGTCGAGTATAGCAAAGGGCCCTGATCGAGCAAGACTAAGTCCCCTGATCGAGTATAACAAAGTCCCCTAATCGAGTATAACAAAGCCTCCTGGCCCAGTATAACAAAGTCCCCAAATCGAACATAATAAAGTCCCCTGATCGAGTATAACAAAGCCCCCTAGACGAGTATAACAAAGTCCCCTGATCGAGTATAACAAAGTCCCCTGATCGAGTATAACAAAGTCCCCTGGTCCAGTATAACAAATTCCCCTGATCGAGTATAACATATCCCTTGATCGAGTATAACAAAGTCGCCAGGCCCAGTATAACAAAGTCCCCAGATCGAGCATAGCAAAGTCCCTCATCGATTATAACAAAGTCCCCTGATCGAGTATAAGAAAGGCCTCTGGTCGAGTATAACAAAGTCCCCTGGTCGAGCATAACATAGTCCCCTGATCGATTATAACAAAGTCCCCTGACCGAGTATAACAAATGCCTCTAGTCGAGTATAACAAAGCCCCCTGGTCGAGAATAACAAAGTCCCCTGATCCTAGTATAACAAAGCCCCCTCGACGAGTATAACAAATTCCCCAGATCGAGCATAACAAAGTCCCCTGATCGATTATAACAAAGTCCCCTGGTCGAGTATAACAAAGGCCCTGATCGAGTAAGACAAAGTCCCCTGATCGAGTATAACAAAGTCCCCTTATCGAGTATAACAAAGGCCCTGATCGAGTAAGACAAAGTCCCCTGATCGAGCAAGACAAAGTCCCCTGATCGAGTATAACATATCCCCTGATCGAGTATAACAAAGTCCCCTGATCGAGTATAACAAAGTCCCCTGGTCCAGTATAAAAAAGTCCCCTGATCGAGTATAACATCTCCCCTGATCGAGTATAACAAAGTCCCCTCATCGAGTATAACAAAGTCCCCTGGTCCAGTATAACAAAGTCCCAGATCGAGCATAACTAAGTCCCCTGATCGATTATAACAAAGTCCCCTGGTAGAATATAGCAAAGGGCCCTGATCGAGTAAGACAAAGTCCCCTGATCGAGTATGACAAATTCCCCTAATCGATTATAACAAAGCCCCCTGGACGAGTATAACAAAGTTCCCTGATCGAGTATAACAAAGTCCCCTGATCGAGTATAACAAAGTCCCCTTTTCCAGTATAACAAAGTCCTCTGATCGAGTATAACATATCCCATGATCGAGTATTACCAAGTCTCCTGGCCAAGTATAACAAAGTCCCCACATCGAGCATAACAAAGTCCCCTGATCCATAATAACAAAGTCCCCTGGTCGAGTATAACAAAGGCCCTGATCGAGTCAGACAAAGTCCCCTGATCGAGTATGACAAAGCCCCCTGGACGAGTATAACAAAGACCCCTGATCGAGTATAACAAAATCCCCTGATCGAGTATAACAAAGGCCCCTCGTCGAGTATAACAAAGTCCCCTTATCGAGTATAACAAAGTCCCCTGATCGAGTATAACAAATGCCTCTGGTCGAGTATAACAAAGTCCCCTGATCGAGTATAACAAAGTCCCCTGATCGAGTACAAAAAAGTCCCCTGGCCCAGTATAACAAAGTCCCCATATCGACCATAATAAAGTCCCCTGATCGAGTATAACAAAGTCCCCTGATCGAGTATGAAAAAAACCCCTAGACGAGTATAACAAAGTCCCCTGATCGAGTATAACAAAGTCCCCTGATCGAGTATAACAAAGTCCCCTGGTCCAGTATATCAAATTCCCCTGATCGAGTATAACATATCCCTTGATCGAGTATAACAAAGTCGCCAGTCCCAGTATAACAAAGTCCCCAGATCGATCATAACAAAGTCCCTCATCGATAATAACAAAGTCCCCCGACCGAGTATAACAAAGGCCTCTGGACGAGTATAACAAAGTCCCCTGGTCGAGCATAACATAGTCCCCTGATCGATTATAACAAAGTCCCCTGACCGAGTATAACAAATGCCTCTAGTCGAGTATAACAAAGTCCCCTGGTCGAGAATAACAAAGACCCTGATCCTAGTAAAACAAAGCCCCCTCGACGAGTATAACAAAGTCCCCTGATCGAGTATAACAAAGTCCCCTGATCGAATATAACAAAGTCTCCTGGTCCAGAATAACAAAGTCCCCTGATTGAGTATAACATATCCCCTCATCGAGTATAACAACGTCTCCTGGCGCAGTATAACAAAGTCCCCAGATCGAGCATAACAAAGTCCCCTGATCGATTATAACAAAGTCTCCTGGTCGAGTATAACAAAGGCCCTGATCGAGTAAGACAAAGTCCCCTGATCGAGTATAACAAAGTCCCCTAATCGAGTATAACAAAGCCCCCTGGACGAGTATAACAAAGACCCCTGATAGAGTATAACATATCCCCTGATCGAGTATAACAAAGTCCTCTGGTCGAGTATAAAAAAGTCCCGTGATCGCTTATAACAAAGTCCCCTAGTCGTGTATAACAAAGTCCCCTGATCGAGGATAACAAAGTCCCTGGTGGAGTATAACAAAGTCCCCTGATCGAGTATAACATATCCCCTGATCGAGTTTAACAAAATCCCTGGTGGAGTATAACAAAGTCCCCTGATCGAGTATAACAAAGTATCCAGGTCGAGATAACAAATTTTTCTAATCGAGTATAACAAAGGCCCCTGGTCGAGTATAACAAAGTCCCCTGATCGTGTATAACAAAAGTCCCCTGATCGAGTATAACAAAGTCCCATTGATCGAGTATAAAAAAGTCCCCTGGCCCAGTATAACAAAGTCCCAGATCGAGCATAACAAAGTCCCCTGATCGATTATAACAAAGTCCCCTGGTCGAGTATAACAAAGTCCCTGATCGAGTATCACAAAGTCCCCTGGTCGAGTATAACAAAGTCCCCTGATCGAGTATAACAAAGCCCCATCATCGAGTATAACAAAGTCCCCTAATCGAGTATAACAAAGCCCCCTGGACGAGTATAACAAAGTTCCCTTCGAGTATAACAAAGTCCCATAATCGAGTATAACAAAGTCCCTGGTCAAGTATACTAAAGTCCCCTGATCGAGTATATAACATATCCCCTCTCGAGTATTACAAAGTCTCCCCTGCCCAGTATAACAAAGTCCCCAGATCGAGCGTAACAAAGTCCCCTTATCGATTATAACAAAGTCCCCTGGTCGAGTATAACAATGGCCCTCGTCGAGTTAGACAAAGTCCCCTGATCGAGTATAACAAAGACCCCTGATCGAGCATAACAAAGCCCCCTGGACGAGTATAACAAAGACCCCTGGTGGAGTATAACAAAGTCCCCTGATCGAGTATCACAAAGTCTCCTGGTCGATTATAACAAAGTTTTCTAATCGAGTATTACAAAGGCCCCAAGACGAGTATAACAAAGTCCTCTGATCAAGTATAACATATCCCCTGATTGAGTATAATAAAGTCCCCTTATCGAGTATAACAAAGTCCCCCGGTCGAGTTTAGCAAAGGGCCCTGATCGAGTAAGACAAAGTCCCCTGATCGAGTATAACAAAGTCCCCTGATCGAGTATAGCAAAGCCCCCTGGATGAATATAACAAAGTTCCCTGATCGAGTATAACAAAGTCCCCTGAGCGAGTATAATTAAGTCCCCTGGTCCAGTATAACAAAGTCCCTTGATCGAGTATAACAAAGTCCCCTGGTTGAGTATAACAAAGTTCCCTGATCAAGTATAACAAAGGCCCCTCATCATAACAAAGTCCATTGGTCAAGTAAAAAAAAGTTCCCTGGTCGAGTACAACAAAGTCCCTGATCGAGTATAACAAAGTCCCCTGGTCGAGTATAGCAAAGTCCCCTGATCGAGTATAACAAAGCCTCCTGATCGAATATAACAAAGTCCCCTGATCGAGTATAACAAAGCCCCCTGGATGAGTATAACAAAGTTCCCTGATCGAGTATAACAAAGTCCCCTAATCGAGTATAACAAAGTCCCCTGGTCCAGTATAACATTTTCCCTGAACGAGTATAACAAAGTCCCCTGGTTGAGTATAACAAAGTCCCCTGATCAAGTATAACATATGCCCTGATTTTGTATAACAAAGTCCTCTGGTCGAGAATAAAAAAGTCCCCTGATCGAGTATAACAAAGTCCCCTGGTCGAGTATAACAAAGTCCCCTCTTCAAGTATAACAAAGGCCCCTCATCGAGTATAACAAAGTCCATTGGTCAAGTATAAAAAAGTTCCCTGGTCGAGTATAACAAAATCTCTTCATCGAGTATAACAAAGTCCCCTGGCTCGAGTATAGCAAAGTCCCCTGATTGAGTATATCAAAGCCTCCTGATCGAGTATAACAAAATCCCCTAATCGAGTATAACAAAGCCACCTGCTCGAGTATAACAAAGTCCCCTGATCGAGTATAACAAAGTCCCCTGATCGAGTATAACAAAGCCCCCTCGATGAGTATAACATAGTTCCCTGATCGAGTATAACAAAGTCCCCTGATCGAGTATAACAAAGTCCCCTGGTCCAGTATAACAAAGTCCCCTGATCGAGTATAACATATCCCCTAATCGAGTATAACAAAGTCCCCTGATCCTAGTATAACAAAGCCCCCTGAACGAGTATAACAAAGTCCCCCGAACCGAGTATAACAAAGTCCGCTGTTCGAGTATAACATATCCCCTCATCGAGTATAACAAAGTCCCTGGTGGAGAATAACAAAGTCACCTGGTCGAGTATAACAAAGTTTTCTACTCGAGCATAACAAAGGCCCCTGGTCGATTATAACAAAGTCCCCTGATCGAGTATAACAAAGTCCCCTGGGTGAGTATAACAAAGTCCCCTGATCGAGTATAATTAAGTCCCCTGGGCCAGTATAACAAAGTCCCCTGATCGAGTATAACAAAGTCTCCTTGTTGAGTATAACAAAGTCCCCTGATCAAGTATAACAAAGGCCCCTCATCGAGTATAACAAAGTCCATTGGTCAAGTATAAAAAAGTTCCCTGGTCGAGTATAACAAAGTCCCCTGATCGAGTATAACAAAATCCCCTGGTCGAGTATAGCAAAGTCCCCTGATTGAGTATAACAAAGCCTCCTGATCGAGTATAACAAAGTCCCCTGATCGAGTATAACAAAGCCTCCTGGATGAGAATAACAAAGTTCCCTGATCGAGTATAACAAAGTCCCCTGATCGAGTATAACAAAGTCCCCTGGTCCAGTATAACAAAGTCCCCTGATCGAGAATAATAAAGACCCCTGGTTGAGTATAACAAAGTCCTCTGGTCGAGAATAAAAAAGTCCCCTGATCGAGTATAACAAAGTCCCCTGGTCGAGTATAACAAAGTCCCCTCATCGAGTATAACAAAGGTCCCTCATCGAGTAAAACAAAGTCCATTGGTCAAGTATAAAAAAGTTCCCTGGTCGAGTATAACAAAGTCTCCTGATCGAGTATAAAAAAATACCCAAATCGAGTATAACAAAGCCCCCTGATCGAGTATAACAAAGTCCCCTGATAGAGTATAACAAAGCCCCCTCGATGAGTATAACAAAGTTCCCTGATCGAGTATAACAAAGTCCCCTCATCGAGTATAACAAATTCCCCTGGGCCAGTATAACAAAGTCCCTGTTCGAGTATAACATATCCCCTGATCGAGTATAACAACGTCTCCTGGCCCAGGTTAACAAAGTCCCCTGATCGAGAATAATAATGTCCCCTGGTTGAGTATAACAAAGTCCTCTGATCAAGTATAACATATCCCCTGATTGATTATAACAAAGTCCCCTGATCGAGTATAACAAATTCCCCTGATAGAGTATAACAAACCCCCCTGGATGAGTATAACAAAGTCCCCTGGTCCAGTATAACAAAGTCCCCTGATCGAGAATAATAAAGTCCCCTGGTTGAGTATAACAAAGTCCCCTGATCAAGTATAACATATCCCCTGATTGAGTATAACAAAGTCCCCTGATCGAGTATAACAAAGTTCCCTGATAGAGTATAACAAAGTCCCCTGGATGAGTATAACAAAGTTCCCTGATCGAGCATAACAAAGTCCCCTGATCGAGTATAACAAATTTCCCTGGGCCAGTATAACAAAGTCCCCTGATCGAGTATAACATATCCCCTGATCGAGAATAACAAAGTCCCCTGGTCGAGTATAAATGCCTTTAACGGAGTATAACAGCCCCTGGTTTCATGATATATAACATACCCTGATCGAGTATAACAATGTCCCTGGTTGAGTATTAAAAAGTCCCCTGATCAAGTATAACATATCCCTATAACATATCCCCTGATTGAGTATAACAAAGTCCCCTGGTCGAGTATAACAAAGTCCCCTCATCGAATATAACAAAGGCCCCTCATCGAGTATAACAAAGTCTATTGGTCAAGTATAAAAAAGTTTCCTGGTCGAGTATAACAAAGTACCGTGATCGAGAAAAACAAAGTCCCCTGGCAGAGTATAGCAAAGTCCCCTGATCGAGTATAACAAAGCCTCCTGATCGAGTATAACAAAATCCCGTAATCGAGTATAACAAAGCCCCCTGCTCGAGTATAACAAAGTCCCCTGATCGAGTATAACAAAGGCCCCTGATCGAATATAACAAAGCCCCCTGGATGAGTATAACAAAGTTCCCCATCGATATAACAAATTTTGATCGAGTATAACAAAAATCCCCTAATCGAGAATAACAAAAAGCCCCTGCTCTAGTGGTATAACAAAAGTCCCCTGATCGAGTATAACAAAGTCCCCTGATCGAGGGCGTAACAGCCCCCTGAGCAGTATAACAAAGCTCCCTGGATCGAGTATACCAACGTCCTGATCGAGTATATCAAAGTCCCCTGTCCAGTATAACAAAGCCCCTGATCGAGTATAAATACATCCCTGATCGAGAAAGATAATCGCCCCGCCCAATACGTTAACAAAGTTGCCAGATGGAGCATAACAAAGTCCCCTAATCGATTATAACAAAGTCCCCTTGTCGAGTATAACAAAGGGCCCTGATCGAGTAAGACAAAGTCCCCTCATCGAGAGTAACAAAGTCCCCTGATCCTAGTATAACAAAGCCCCCTGGACGTGTATAACAAAGTCCCCTGAACCGAGTATAACAAAGTCCCCTGATCGAGTATAAAATATCCCCTGATCGAGTATAACAAAGTCCCTGGTGGAGAATAACAAAGTCCCCTGGTCGAGTATAACAAAGTTATCTAATCGAGCATAACAAAGTCCCCTGGTCGAGTATAACAAAATCCTCTGATCAAGTATAACAAAGTCAACTGATCGAGTATAACAAAGTCCTCTGGTCGAGTATGACAAAGTCCCTGATCGAGTAAAACAAAGTCCCCTGGTCGAGTATAACAAAGTCCCTAATCATATAACAGTTCCCTATTTGAGTATAACAAAATCCCCTGATCGAGTATAACAAAGTCCTCTGGATGAGTATAACAAAGTCCCTTGATCGAGTATAACATATCCCCTGAGCGAGTATAACAAAGTCCTCTCGTCGTGTATAAAAAAGTGCCCTGATCTCTTATAACAAAGTACCCTAGTCGTGTATAAGAAAGTCCCCTGATCGCGTATAACAAAGTCCCTGGTGGAGTATAACAAAGTCCCCTGATCGAGTATAACATATCCCCTGATCGAGGATAACAAAGTCCCTGGTGGAGTATAACAAAGTCCCCTGATCGAGTATAACAAAGTATCCAGGTCGAGTATAAAAAATTTTTCTAATCGAGTATAACAAAGGCCCCTGGTCGAATATAACAAAGTCCTTTGATCGTGTATAAAAAAAATCCCCTGATCGAGTATAACAAAGTCCCATTGATCGAGTATAAAAAAGTCCCCTGGCCCAGCATAACAAAGTCCCAGATCGAGCATAACAAAGTCCCCTGATCGATTATAATAAAGTCCCCTAGTCGTGTATAACAAAGTCTCCTGATCGAGGATAACAAAGTCCCTGGTGGAGTATAACAAAGTCCCCTGATCGAGTATAACATATCCCCTGATCGAGTTTAACAAAGTCCCTGGTGGAGTATAACAAAGTCCCCTGATCGAGTATAACAAAGTATCCAGGTCGAGATAACAAATTTTTCTAATCGAGTATAACAAAGGCCCCTGGTCGAGTATAACAAAGTCCCCTGATCGTGTATAACAAAAGTCCCCTGATCGAGTATAACAATGTCCCATTGATCGAGTATAAAAAAGTCCCCTGGCCCAGTATAACAAAGTCCCAGATCGAGCATAACAAAGTCCCCTGATCGATTATAACAAAGTCCCCTGGTCGAGTATAACAAAGTCCCCTGATCGAGTATCACAAAGTCCCCTGGTCGAGTATAACAAAGTCCCCTGATCGAGTATAACAAAGCCCCATCATCGAGTATAACAAAGTCCCCTAATCGAGTATAACAAAGCCCCCTGGACGAGTATAACAAAGTTCCCCTTTCGAGTATAACAAAGTCCCATAATCGAGTATAACAAAGTCCCCTGGTCAAGTATAACAAAGTCCCCTGATCGAGTATAACATATCCCCCTCTCGAGTATTACAAAGTCTCCTGGCCCAGTATAACAAAGTCCCCAGATCGAGCGTAACAAAGTCCCCTGATCGATTATAACAAAGTCCCCTGGCCGAGTATAACAATGGCCCTCGTCGAGTTAGACAAAGTCCCCTGATCGAATATAACAAAGACCCCTGATCGAGTATAACAAAGTTCCCTGATCGAGAATAACATATCCCCTGATCGAATATAACAAAGTCCCTGGTGGAGTATAACAAAGTCCCCTGATCGAGTATCACAAAGTCTCCTGGTCGAGTATAACAAAGTTTTCTAATCGAGTATTACAAAGGCCCCAAGACGAGTATAACAAAGTCCTCTGATCAAGTATAACATATCCCCTGATTGAGTATAATAAAGTCCCCTTATCGAGTATAACAAAGTCCCCCGGTCGAGTTTAGCAAAGGGCCCTGATCGAGTAAGACAAAGTCCCCTGATCGAGTATAACAAAGTCCCCTGATCGAGTATAACAAAGCCCCCTGGATGAATATAACAAAGTTCCCTGATCGAGTATAACAAAGTCCCCTAAGCGAGTATAATTAAGTCCCCTGGTCCAGTATAACAAAGTCCCTTGATCGAGTATAACAAAGTCCCCTGGTTGAGTATAACAAAGTTCCCTGATCAAGTATAACAAAGGCCCCTCATCGAGTATAACAAAGTCCATTAGTCAAGTAAAAAAAAGTTCCCTGGTCGAGTATAACAAAGTCCCTGATCGAGTATAACAATGTCCCCTGGTCGAGTATAGCAAAGTCCCCTGATCGAGTATAACAAAGCCTCCTGATCGAATATAACAAAGTCCCCTAATCGAGTATAACAAAGCCCCCTGGATGAGTATAACAAAGTTCCCTGATCGAGTATAACAAAGTCCCCTGATCGAGTATAACAAAGTCCCCTGGTCCAGTATAACATTTTCCCTGAACGAGTATAACAAAGTCCCCTGGTTGAGTATAACAAAGTCCCCTGATCAAGTATAACATTTGCCCTGATTTTGTATAACAAAGTCCTCTGGTCGAGAATAAAAAAGTCCCCTGATCGAGTATAACAAAGTCCCCTGGTCGAGTATAACAAAGTCCCCTCTTCGAGTATAACAAAGGCCCCTCATCGAGTATAACAAAGTCCATTGGTCATGTATAAAAAAGTTCCCTGGTCGAGTATAACAAAATCCCTTCATCGAGTATAACAAAGTCCCCTGGATCGAGTATAGCAAAGTCCCCTGATCGAGTATAACAAGGCCTCCTGATCGAGTATAACAAAATCCCCTAATCGAGTATAACAAAGCCACCTGCTCGAGTATAACAAAGTCCCCTGATCGAGTATAACAAAGTCCCCTGATCGAGTATAAAAAAGCCCCCTCGATGAGTATAACAAAGTTCCCTGATCGAGTATAACAAAGTCCCCTGATCGAGTATAACAAAGTCCCCTGGTCCAGTATAACAAAGTCCCCTGATCGAGTATAACATATCCCCTAATCGAGTATAACAAAGTCCCCTGATCCTAGTATAACAAAGCCTCTGAACGAGTATAACAAAGTCCCCTGAACCGAGTATAACAAAGTCCCCTGTTCGAGTATAACATATCCCCTCATCGAGTATAACAAAGTCCCTGGTGGAGAATAACAAAGTCACCTGGTCGAGTATAACAAAGCTTTCTACTCGAGCATAACAAAGGCCCCTGGTCGATTATAACAAAGTCCCCTGATCGAGTATAACAAAGTCCCCTGGTTGAGTATAACAAAGTCCCCTGATCGAGTATAATTAAGTCCCCTGGGCCAGTATAACAAAGTCCCCTGATCGAGTATAACAAAGTCTCCTTGTTGAGTATAACAAAGTCCCCTGATCAAGTATAACAAAGGCCCCTCATTGAGTATACCAAAGTCCATTGGTCAAGTATAAAAAAGTTCCCTGGTCGAGTATAACAAAGTCCCCTGATCGAGTATAACAAAGTCCCCTGGTCGAGTATAGCAAAGTCCCCTGATCGAGTATAACAAAGCCTCCTGATCGAGTATAACAAAGTCCTCTGATCGAGTATAACAAAGCCTCCTGGATGAGAATAACAAAGTTCCCTGATCGAGTATAACAAAGTCCCCTGATCGAGTATAACAAAGTCCCCTGGTCCAGTATAACAAAGTCCCCTGATCGAGAATAATAAAGACCCCTGGTTGAGTATAACAAAGTCCCCTGATCAAGTATAACATATCCCCTGACTGAGTATAACAAAGTCCTCTGGTCGAGAATAAAAAAGTCCCCTGATCGAGTATAACAAAGTCCCCTGGTCGAGTATAACAAAGGTCCCTCATCGAGTAAAACAAATTCCATTGGTCAAGTATAAAAAAGTTCCCTGGTCGAGTATAACAAAGTCCCCTGATCGAGTATAACAAAGTACCCTGATAGAGTATAACAAAGCCCCCTCGATGAGTATAACAAAGTTCCCTGATCGAGTATAACAAAGTCCCCTGATCGAGTATAACAAATTCCCCTGGGCCAGTATAACAAAGTCCCCTGTTCGAGTATAACATATCCCCTGATCGAGTATAACAACGTCTCCTGGCCCAGGTTAACAAAGTCCCCTGATCGAGATTAATAAAGTCCCCTGGTTGAGTATAACAAAGTCCTCTGATCAAGTATAACATATCCCCTGATTGATTATAACAAAGTCCCCTGATCGAGTATAACAAAGTCCCCTGATCGAGAATAATAAAGTCCCCTGGTTGAGTATAACAAAGTCCCCTGATCAAGTATAACATATCCCCTGATTGAGTATAACAAAGTCCCCTGATCGAGTATAACAAAGTTCCCTGATAGAGTATAACAAAGCCCCCTGGATGAGTATAACAAAGTTCCCTGATCGAGCATAACAAAGTCCCCTGATCGAGTATAATAAATTTCCCTGGGCCAGTATAACAAAGTCCCCTGATCGAGTATAACATATCCCCTGATCGAGAATAACAAAGTCCCCTGGTCGAGTATAACAAAATTTTCTAATCGAGCATAACAAAGGCCCCTGGTCGAGTATAACACAGTCCCCTGATCGAGTATAACAATGTCCCCTGGTTGAGTATTAAAAAGTCCCCTGATCAAGTATAACATATCCCTATAACATATCCCCTGATTGAGTATAACAAAGTCCCCTGGTCGAGTATAAGAAAGTCCCCTCATCGAGTATAACAAAGGCCCCTCATCGAGTATAACAAAGTCTATTGGTCAAGTATAAAAAAGTTCCCTGGTCGAGTATAACAAAGTACCGTGATCGAAAATAACAAAGTCCCCTGGTCGAGTATAGCAAAGTCCCCTGATCGAGTATAACAAAGCCTCCTGATCGAGTATAACAAAGTCCCCTGATCGAGTATAACAAAGTCCCCTGATCGATTATAACAAAGCCCCCTGGATGAGTATAACAAAGTTCCCTGACCGAGTATAACAAATTCCCCTGATCGAGTATAACAAAATCCCCTAATCGAGAATAACAAAGCCCCCTGCTCTAGTATAACAAAGTCCCCTGATCGAGTATAACAAAGTCCCCTGATCGAGTATAACAAAGCCCCCTGGATGAGTATAACAAAGTTCCCTGATCGAGTATAACAACGTCCTCTGATTGAGTATAACAAAGTCCCCTGGTCCAGTATAAGAAAGTCCCCTGATCGAGTATAACATATCCCCTGATCGAGTATAACAACGTCTCCTGGCCCAGGTTAACAAAGTTGCCAGATGGAGCATAACAAAGTCCCCTTGTCGAGTATAACAAAGGGCCCTGATCGAGTAAGACAAAGTCCCCTCATCGAGTATAACAAAGTCCCCTGATCCTAGTATAACAAAGCCCCCTGGACGTGTATAACAAAGTCCCCTGAACCGAGTATAACAAAGTCCCCTGATCGAGAATAAAATATCCCCTGATCGAGTATAACAAAGTCCCTGGTGGAGAATAACAAAGTCCCCTGGTCGAGTATAACAAAGTTATCTAATCGAGCATAACAAAGTCCCCTGATTGAGTATAACAAAGTCCCCTGATCGAGTATAACATATCTCCTGATCGAGTATAACAAAGTCCTCTGGTCGAGTATGACAAAGTCCCCTGATCGAGTAAAACAAAGTCCCCTGGTCGAGTATAACAAAGTCCCCTAATCAAGTATAACAAAGTTCCCTATTTGAGTATAACAAAATCCCCTGATCGAGTATAACAAAGTCCTCTGGATGAGTATAACAAAGTCCCTTGATCGAGTATAACATATCCCCTGAGCGAGTATAACAAAGTCCTCTCGTCGAGTATAAAAAGTCCCCTAATCTCTTATAACAAAGTACCCTAGTCGTGTATAAGAAAGTCCCCTGATCGCGTATAACAAAGTCCCTGGTGGAGTATAACAAAGTCCCCTGATCGAGTATAACATATCCCCTGATCGAGGATAACAAAGTCCCTGGTGGAGTATAACAAAGTCCCCTGATCGAGTATAACAAAGTATCCAGGTCGAGTATAAAAAATTTTTCTAATCGAGTATAACAAAGGCCCCTGGTCGAATATAACAAAGTCCTTTGATCGTGTATAAAAAAAATCCCCTGATCGAGTATAACAAAGTCCCATTGATCGAGTATAAAAAAGTCCCCTGGCCCAGCATAACAAAGTCCCAGATCGAGCATAACAAAGTCCCCTGATCGATTATAATAAAGTCCCCTAGTCGTGTATAACAAAGTCTCCTGATCGAGGATAACAAAGTCCCTGGTGGAGTATAACAAAGTCCCCTGATCGAGTATAACATATCCCCTGATCGAGTTTAACAAAGTCCCTGGTGGAGTATAACAAAGTCCCCTGATCGAGTATAACAAAGTATCCAGGTCGAGATAACAATTTTTCTAATCGAGTATGACAAAGGCCCCTGGTCGAGTATAACAAAGTCCCCTGATCGTGTATAACAAAAGTCCCCTGATCGAGTATAACAAAGTCCCATTGATCGAGTATAAAAAAGTCCCCTGGCCCAGCATAACAAAGTCCCAGATCGAGCATAACAAAGTCCCCTGATCGATTATAACAAAGTCCCCTATTCGAGTATAACAAAGTCCCCTGATCGAGTATAAAAAAAGTCCCCTGGTCGAGTATAACAAAGTCCCCAGATCGAGTATAACAAAGCCCCTCATCGAGTATAACAAAATCCCCTATCGAGTATAACAAAGCCCCCTGGACGAGTATAACAAAGTTCCCCTTTCGAGTATAACAAAGTCCCATAATCGAGTATAACAAAGTCCCCTTGGTCCAGTATAATGTCCCTGATCGAGTATAACATATCCCCTGATCGAGTATTACAAAGTCTCCTGGCGCAGTATAACAAAGTCCCCAGATCGAGCATAACAAAGTCCCCTGATCGATTATAACAAAGTCCCCTGGTCGAGTATAACAAAGGCCCTGATCGAGTTAGACAAAGTCCCCTGATCGAGTATAACAAAGTCCCCTAATCGAGTATAACAAAGCCCCCTGGACGAGTATAACAAAGACCCCTGATAGAGTATAACATATCCCCTGATCGAGTATAACAAAGTCCTCTGGTCGAGTATAAAAAAGTCCCGTGATCGCTTATAACAAAGTCCCCTACTCGTGTATAACAAAGTTCCCTGATCGAGGATAACAAAGTCCCTGGTGGAGTATAACAAAGTCCCCTGATCGAGTATAACATATCCCCTGATCGAGTTTAACAAAGTCCCTGGTGGAGTATAACAAAGTCCCCTGATCGAGTATAACAAAGTATCCAGGTCGAGATAACAAATTTTTCTAATCGAGTATAACAAAGGCCCCTGGTCGAGTATAACGAAGTCCCCTGATCGTGTATAACAAAAGTCCCCTGATCGAGTATAACAAAGTCCCATTGATCGAGTATAAAAAAGTCCCCTGGCCCAGTATAACAAAGTCCCAGATCGAGCATAACAAAGTCCCTCGATCGATTATAACAAAGTCCTGGTCGAGTATAACAAAGTCCCCTGATCGAGTATCACAAAGCTCCCTGGTCGAGTATAACAAAGTCCCCTGATCGAGTATAACAGCCCTCATCATCGAGTATAACAAGTCCTCCTAATCGAATATAACAAAGCCCTGGACGAGAATAAATGTTCTTTCGGCGATAAACAAAGTCCTATAATCGAGTATAAACAAAGTCCCCTTTGGCTCGCGAGCACAAAGTCCCCGATCGAGTATAACATATCCCTCTCGAGTATTGCAAGTCTCCTGGCCCAGTATAACAAATCCCCATATTTCCAGCTGCATCAAAGTCCCCTGATCGACATAACAAGTCCCCTGGTCGAAAGAGGCAAGCAGAATGGCCCTCGCCGAAGTTAGAGTCCTCTTGATCATATAACAAAGACCCTGATCCTAGTATAACAAAGCCCCCTTGACGAGTATAACAAAGTCCCCTGAACCGAGTATAACAAGGTCCCCTGATCGAGTAAAACATATCCCCTGATCGAGTATAAAAAAGTCCCAGGTGGAGTATAACAAAATCCCCTGGTCCAGTATAACAGTTCCTGGTCGAGGTAAAGTTTTCTAATCGAGTATTACAAAGGCCCCAAGACGAGTATATCAAAGTCCTCTGATCAATTATAACATATCCCCTGATTGAGTATAATAAAGTCCCCTTATCGAGTATAACAAAGTCCCCCGGTCGAGTTTAGCAAAGGGCCCTGATCGAGTAAGACAAAGTCCCCTGATCGAGTATAACAAAGTCCCCTGATCGAGTATAACAAAGCCCCCTGGATGAGTATAACAAAGTTCTCTGATCGAGTATAACAAAGTCCCCTGAGCGATTATAATTAAGTCCCCTGGTCCAGTATAACAAAGTCCCTTGATCGAGTATAACAAAGTCCCCTGGTTGAGTATAACAAAGTTACCTGATCAAGTATAACAAAGGCCCCTCATCGAGTATAACAAAGTCCATTGGTCAAGTAAGAAAAAGTTCCCTGGTCGAGTATAACAAAGTCCCTGATCGAGTATAACAATGTCCCCTGGTCGAGTATAGCAAAGTCCCCTGATCGAGTATAACAAAGCCTCCTGATCGAATATAACAAAGTCCCCTGATCGAGTATAACAAAGCCCCCTGGATGAGTATAACAAATATCCCTGATCGAGTATAACAAAGTCCCCTGATCGAGTATAACAAAGTCCCCTGGTCCAGTATAACATTTTCCCTGAACGAGTATAACAAAGTCCCCTGGTTGAGTATAACAAAGTCCCCTGATCAAGTATAACATATGCCCTGATTTTGTATAACAAAGTCCTCTGGTCGAGAATAAAAAAGTCCCCTGATCGAGTATAACAAAGTCCCCTGGTCGAGTATAACAAAGTCCCCTCTTCGAGCATAACAAAGGCCCCTCATCGAGTATAACAAAGTCCATTGGTCAAGTGTAAAAAAGTTCCCTGGTCGAGTATAACAAAATCCCTTCATCGAGTATAACAAAGTCCCCTGGCTCGAGTATAGCAAAGTCCCCTGATCGAGTATAACAAAGCCTCCTGATCGAGTATAACAAAACTCCTCTAATCGAGTATAACAAAGCCACCTGCTCGAGTATAACAAAGTCCCCTGATCGAGTATAACAGTGTCTCCTGATCGAGTATAACAAAGCCTCGATGAGTATAACAAAGTTCTTGATCGAGTATAAACAAGTCCCCTGATCGAGTATAACAAAGTCCCCTGGTCCAGTATAACAAAGTCCCCTGATCGAGTATAAACATATCCTAATCGAGTATAACAAAGTCCCTGATCCTAGTATATAACAAAGCCCCTGAACGGAAGAAGTAATTAAAGTCCTGAACCGAGTATAACAGTCCCTGTTTGCTACTATCCTCATCGAGTATAACAAAGTCCCTGTGGAGAATAATGTCAATTGGTCGAGTATAACAAAGTTTTCTACTGAGCATAACAAAGGCCCTGGTCGATTATGTAACAAAGTCCCCTGATCGTGGTATAACAAAGTCCCTGGTTGAGTATAAAGTTCCCTGATCGAGTATATTTGTCCCTTGGGCCAGTATATAACAAAGTCCCCTGGTCGAGTATAACAAAGGTCCCTCATCGAGTAAAACAAATTCCATTGGTCAAGTATAAAAAAGTTCCCTGGTCGAGTATAACAAAGTCCCCTGATCGAGTATAACAAAGTACCCTGATAGAGTATAACAAAGCCCCCTCGATGAGTATAACAAAGTTCCCTGATCGAGTATAACAAAGTCCCCTGATCGAGTATAACAAATTCCCCTGGGCCAGTATAACAAAGTCCCCTGTTCGAGTATAACATATCCCCTGATCGAGTATAACAACGTCTCCTGGCCCAGGTTAACAAAGTCCCCTGATCGAGATTAATAAAGTCCCCTGGTTGAGTATAACAATGTCCTCTGATCAAGTATAACATATCCCCTCATTGATTATAACAAAGTCCCCTGATCGAGTATAACAAAGTCCCCTGATAGAGTATAACAAAGCCCCCTGGATGAGTATAACAAAGTACTCTGGTCCAGTATAACAAAGTCCCCTGATCGAGAATAATAAAGTCCCTTGGTTGAGTATAACAAAGTCCCCTAATCAAGTATAACATATCCCCTGAGTGAGTATAACAAAGTCCCCTGATCGAGTATAACAAAGTTCCCTGATAGAGTATAACAAAGCCCCCTGGATGAGTATAACAAAGTTGCCTGATCGAGTAAAACAAAGTCCCCTGATCGAGTATAACAAATTTCCCTGGGCCAGTATAACAAAGTCCCCTGATCGAGTATAACATATCCCCTGATCGAGAATAACAAAGTCCCCTGGTCGAGTATAAAAAAATTTTCTAATCGAGCATAACAAAGGCCCCTGGTCGAGTATAACAAAGTCCCCTGATCGAGTATAACAATGTCCCCTGGTTGAGTATAACAAAGTCCCCAGGTCGAGTATAACAAAGTCCCCTCATCGAGTATAACAAAGGCCCCTCATCGAGTATAACAAAGTCTATTGGTCAAGTATAAAAAAGTTCCCTGGTCGAGTATAACAAAGTACCGTGATCGAGACTGCGTGTCCCCTGGTCGAAAGTATAGTAAAAGCCCCTGATCGACATAACAAAGTTCTCCTGATCGAGAGTAACAAAGTCCCCTGATCGAGTATAACAAAGTCCCCTGATCGAATATGCAATAAAGCCCCTGATGAGTGGCAACAAAGTTCCTGATCGAGTATAACAAATTCTGATCGAGTATAACAAAATCCCCTAATCGAGAATAACAAAGCCCCCTGCTCTAGTATAACAAAGTCCCCTGATCGAGTATAACAAAGTCCCCTGATCGAGTATAACAACGTCCTCTGATCGAGTATAACAAAGTCCCCTGGTCCAGTATAACAAAGTCCCCTGATCGAGTATAACATATCCCCTGATCGAGTTTAACAACGTCTTCTGGCCCAGGTTAACAAAGTTGCCAGATGGAGCATAACAAAGTCCCCTAATCGATTATAATAAAGTCCCCTCATCGAGTATAACAAAGTCCCCTGATCCTAGTATAACAAAGCCCCCTGGACGTGTATAACAAAGTCCCCTGAACCGAGTATAACAAAGTCCCTTGATCGAGTATAAAATATCCCCTGATCGAGTATAACAAAGTCCCTGGTGGAGAATAACAAAGTCCCCTGGTCGAGTATAACAATGTTATCTAATCGAGCATAACAAAGTCCCCTAATCGAGTATAACAAAGTCCTCTGATCAAGTATAACAAAGTCAACTGATCGAGTATAACAAAGTCCCCTAATCAAGTATAACAAAGTCCCCTGATCGAGTATAACAAAGTCCCCTGATCGAGTAAAACAAAGTCCCCTGGTCGAGTATAACAAAGTCCCCTAATCGAGTATAACAAAGTTCCCTATTTGAGTATAACAAAATCCCCTGATCGAGTATAACAAATTCCACTGGATGAGTATAACAAAGTCCCTTGATCGAGTATAACATATCCCCTGAGCGAGTATAACAAAGTCCTCTCGTCGAGTATAAAAAAGTCCCCTGATCTCTTATAACAAAGTACCCTAGTCGTGTATAAGAAAGTCCCCTGATCGCGTATAACAAAGTCCCTGGTGGAGTATAACAAATTCCCCTGATCGAGTATAACATATCCCCTGATCGAGGATAACAAAGTCCCTGGTGGAGTATAACAAAGCCCCCTGATCGAGTATAACAAAGTATCCAGGTCGAGTATAACAAATTTTTCTAATCGAGTATAACAAAGGCCCCTGGTCGAATATAACAAAATCCTTTGATCGTGTATAACAAAAGTCCCCTGATCGAGTATAACAAAGTCCCATTGATCGAGTATAAAAAAGTCCCCTGGCCCAGCATAACAAAGTCCCAGATCGAGCATAACAGAGTCCCCTGATCGATTATAACAAAGTCCCCTAGTCGTGTATAACAAAGTCCCCTGATCGAGGATAACAAAGTCCCTGGTGGAGTATAACAAAGTCCCCTGATCGAGTATAACTTATCCCCTGATCGAGTTTAACAAAGTCCCTGGTGGAGTATAACAAAGTCCCCTGATCGAGAGCAACAAAAGCATCCAGGTCAGAGATACCGTAATTTTTCTAATCGAGTATAACAAAGGCCCCTGGTCGAGTATAACAAAGTCCCCTGATCGTGTATAACAAAAGTCCCCTGATCGAGTATAACAAAGTCCCATTGATCGAGTATAAAAAAGTCCCCTGGCCCAGTATAACAAAGTCCCAGATCGAGCATAACAAAGTCCCCTGATCGATTATAACAAAGTCCCCTGGTCGAGTATAACAAAGTCCCCTAATCGAGTATAACAAAGTCCCCTGGTCGAGTATAACAAAGTCCCCTGATTGAGTATAACAAAGCCCCATCATCGAGTATAACAAAGTCCCCTAATCGAGTATAACAAAGCCCCCTGGACGAGTATAACAAAGTTCCCCTTTCGAGTATAACAAAGTCCCATAATCGAGTATAACAAAGTCCCCTGGTCAAGTATAACAAAGTCCCCTGATCGAGTATAACATATCCCCCTCTCGAGTATTACAAAGTCTCCTGGCCCAGTATAACAAAGTCCCCAGATCGAGCGTAACAAAGTCCCCTGATCGATTATAACAAAGTCCCCTGGTCGAGTATAACAATGGCCCTCGTCGAGCTAGACAAAGTCCCCTGATCGAGTATAACAAAGACCCCTGATCGAGTATAACAAAGCCCCCTGGACGAGTATAACAAAGCCCCTGGTCGAGTATAACAAAGTTCCCTGATCGAGTATAACATATCCCCTGATCGAATATAACAAAGTCCCTGGTGGAGTATAACAAAGTCCCCTGATCGAGTATCACAAAGTCTCCTGGTCGAGTATAACAAAGTTTTCTAATCGAGTATTACAACGGCCCCAAGACGAGTATAACAAAGTCCTCTGATCAAGTATAACATATCCCCTGATTGAGTATAATAAAGTCCCCTTATCGAGTATAACAAAGTCCCCCGGTCGAGTTTAGCAAAGGGCCCTGATCGAGTAAGACAAAGTCCCCTAATCGAGTATAACAAAGTCCCCTGATCGAGTATAACAAAGTCCCTTGAGCGAGTATAATTAAGTCCCCTGGTCCAGTATAACAAAGTCCCTTGATCGAGTATAACAAAGTCCCCTGGTTGAGTATAACAAAGTTACCTGATCAAGTATAACAAAGGCCCCTCATCGAGTATAACAAAGTCCATTGGTCAAGTAAAAAAAAGTTCCCTGGTCGAGTATAACAAAGTCCCTGATCGAGTATAACAATGGCCCCTGGTCGAGTATAGCAAAGTCCCCTGATCGAGTATAACAAAGCCTACTGATCGAATATAACAAAGTCCCCTGATCGAGTATAACAAAGCCCCCTGGATGAGTATAACAAAGTTCCCTGATCGAGTATAACAATGTCCCCTGATCGAGTATAACAAAGTCCCCTGGTCCAGTATAACATTTTCCCTGACC
>NW_024754918.1:0-8755 GCF_018991925.1 Homarus americanus | reverse complement strand
TTTTCGTCACTACCTCCCCGTGCCGGGAGTGGGTAATTTGCGTGCCTGCTGCCTTCCTTAGATGTGGTAGCCGTTTCTCAGGCTCCCTCTCCGGAATCGAACCCTGATTCCCCGTTACCCGTTATAGCCATTGTAGGCGCATAACCTACAATCGAAAGCTGATAAGGCAGACACTTGAAAGAAGCGGCGCCGGTGCGGAGACCGTGCGCTCAGCCCGAAGTTATTCAGATTCACCACAGGTGGGTTACGGACCGGGGCCCGACCAGTTTTGAACTAATAAAAGCGCTCTTCCCTTGCGGTCAGAGACCAATTGCATGTATTAGCTCTAGAATTGCCACAGTTATCCAAGTAAGTGGGTTTACAG
The DNA here is from genome assembly GCF_018991925.1 of Homarus americanus. NCBI lineage: Eukaryota > Metazoa > Arthropoda > Malacostraca > Decapoda > Nephropidae > Homarus > Homarus americanus. The sequence goes on along the minus strand of NW_024754918.1, from coordinate 8,391 downwards.
ATCCAATGAAACATAGCTGATTTAATGAGCCATTCGCGGTTTCGCCTTAAATCGGCTTGTACTTACACATGCATGGCTTAATCTTTGAGACAAGCATATGACTACTGGCAGGATCAACCAGGTAGCTGCTGCTGTTGGCGGCGCCTATCACGGCGGCCAAAATAGTGAGATTGAGAGAGAGGCAGAAGACATTGGGCGAGGGACCGCACGTTGGCCTTAGAGAAATAGCAAACCAGATGATCAGATCTAACTGCACCTTCTCTTGCTATCCTCGGCGCCGGCAGCGCCACCGTGTGTGCCAATCTCCTCCCTTATCCGCTCCTCTTTGCCCCAGCTCCAGCGAGGCAGCCGACATTGGGCGAGGGACCGCACGTTGGCGAATCTCCTCCCTTATCCGCTCCTCTTCTCTTTGCCCCAGCGAGGCAGAAGACATTGGGCGAGGGACCGCACGTTGGCCTTAGAGAAATAGCAAACCAGATGATCAGATCAAACTGCACCTTCTCTCGCTATCCTCGGCGCCGGCAGCGCCACCGTGTGTGCCAATCTCCTCCCTTATCCTCTCCTCTTCTCTTTGCCCCAGCGAGGCAGCCGACATTGGGCGAGGGACCGCACGTTGGCCTTAGAGAAATAGCAAACCAGATGATCAGATCAAACTGCACCTTCTCTTGCTATCCTCGGCGCCGGCAGCGCCACCGTGTGTGCCAATCTCCTCCCTTATCCGCTCCTCTCCTCTTTACCCAGCTCCAGCGAGGCAGCCGACATTGGGCGAGGGACCGCACGTTGGCCAATCTCCTCCCTTATCCGCTCCTCTTCTCTTCTCTTTGCCCCAGCGAGGCATAAGACATTGGGCGAGGGACCGCACATTGGCCCATCTCCTCCTCTCTCTCTTTCTCTTACTGTTTGTGGGGACGTGGGCTCATGAGCGCCATCGTCGCCCAATATTGGTTAGGTTGTGTATTTCACGGGTGGGAACCGCCATCATCGTTGTTAGGTGATGGGGTAACCCAACGTGTGCTTTGACGAGTTTTGGCTGCTAAACTCTCTTTTTAGTATACTCGGCTCCCAGACTGCGCCCTGGTCGTGTTGAACCATGAGCGTTGTCTATGCACATTTAGGGTAGCCGTTTGCGCGTGGAATAGTGCAATGAATCTCGGTCAAGAGACGGTTGGGCGCTGCATTGAAGGCCGGCACAGACGCGAAGACGGGTTGATCAGCCAACGCAAGTCCGCTAAGTTGGGCAGACAGCAGACAGCTGTGATGGAAACTAGTAGGGTGGCGACGTGTGTGCCGAGAGAGAGACGGAGTAAATAATGTCCAAACGGAAGAGAGACCTGGCAAGTGTAATTGATAGATCGCGAGCCTACGCCCCATAAGCCCGCTCCACTGCCATTCCTCTGATCCAATGAGACTAAAATCTCTCTCCTTCTGCTCCAGCCATTGCAGGGCAGGGAAGCGACGGCAATTTTGGTTGTTGTTTTTGAATGCCGCGCTTTGCTTCGCAGAGGCGCCGAAGCGCTCCGCTTGTGGGCGGAAAATATTTCACACCGAATATGTGTGTGAAGGCGCCCTCTCCCCTTAATATAGTGAAATAGTGCAATCCAGCATACAAGGTCGGACGATAGGACATTCACCGTACCGCACCTCGAGAGTGGATGTTGTTTGTTGGGTAAGGTTAAAACCGGACTGTTCGCAGACAGCCGAATAAACCCGTTCCGGACTAATTGGTGGATGCAACATCATGATGCTGCTGTCGCGGAAACCGCAGTGGCGACGTGTTCGCCGAGAGAGAGTAATAATGTTCAATAGGGAGAGCGACCTGGCTAGTGTAATTGATAGATCGCGAGCCTACTCGCCATTAGCCCGCTCCACTGCCATTCCTCTGACCCAATGAGACTATTCTCTCTCTCGCTCTCCTTCTGCTCCAGCCATTGCAGGGCAGGGAGAGGAAATCGACGGCAATTTTGGTTGTTGTTTTTGAATGCCGCGTTTTGCTTCGCAGAGGCGCCGAAGCGCTCCGCTGGGGGGCGGAAGATATTTCACATCGAATATGTGTGTGAAAGCACCCTCTCCCCTTAATATAGTGAAATAGTGCAATCCAGCATACAAGAGCGGACGATAGGACAGTCACCGTACCGCACCTCGAGAGTGGAAGTTGTTTGATCGTTTGTTAGGCAAGGTTAAAACCTGACTGTTCGCGAACAGCCGAATAACCCGGTTCCGGACTTACAATAGACGCAACATCATGATGCTGCTGCTGTCGCGGAAACCGTGGTGGCGACGTGCGCGCCGAGAGAGTAATAATGTTCAATTGGGAGACAGACCTGGCTAGTGAAATTCATAGATCGCGCTCCACTGCCATTCCTCTGACCCCATGAGACTATTTTCTCTCTCTCTCTCTCTCTCTTCTTCTGCTGCTGCTGCTCCAGCCATTGCAGGGCAGGGAAGGAGCACAGCAACTTTGGTTGTTGTTTTTGAATGCACTTTGCTTGCAGAGAGCGCCAAGCGCTCCGCTGGGGGCGGAAGATATTCCACCGAAATAGGTGTGTGAAGGCACCTCTCCCTTAATATAGTGAATTAGTGCAATCCAGCATACAGGGGCGGACGATAGGACAGTCACCGTACCGCACCTCGAGAGTGGAGGTTGTTTGATCGTTTGTTAGGCAGTTAAACCCGACTGTTCGCGAACAGCCGAATAACCCGGTTCCGGAGAAACACAATAGACGCAACATCATGATGCTGCTGCTGTCGCAGAAACCGTGGTGGCGACGTGTGCGCCGAGAGTAATAATGTTCAATTGGGAGACCAGACCTGGCTAGTGAAATTCATAGATCGGCGCTCCTGCCCATTCCTCTGACCCCATGAGACTACTGCTCTCTCTTCTTCTGCTGCTGCTGCTGCTGCTCAGCATTGCAGGGCAGGGGAAGGAAAGCAGCGGCAACTTTGGTTGTTGTTTTTGAATACCGTAGCTTTGTAGAGCGCCAGCGCTCGCTGGGGGGCGGAAGATATTTACACCGAATAGGTGTGTGAAGGCTTTCCCTCTCCTTAATATAGTGAAATGAGTGCAATCAGCATGCAAGAAGCGGACGATAGGACAGTCACCGTGCAGCACCTCGAGAGTGGAAGTTGTTTTTGATCGTTTGTTAGGCAAGGTTAAAACCCGACTGTTCGCGAAGACAACCCGGAATAACCAGTTCCGGACTTACAATAGACGCAACATCATGATGCTGCTGCTGTCAGCGGAAACCGTGGTGGCGGCATTAATGGCGCCGAAGAGAGTAATAATGTTCAATTGGGAGACAGACCTGGCTAGTGAAATTCATAGATACGGCGGCTCCACTGCCATTCCTCTGACCCCATGAGACTATTTTCTCCTCTCTCTTCTTCTGCTGCTGCTGCTGCTCCAGCCATTGCAGGGCAGGGAAGGGAAAGCGACGGCAATTTTGGTTGTTGTTTTTGAATGCCGCGCTTTGCTTAGCAGAGGCGCCGAAGCGCTCCGCTGGGGGGCGGAAGATATTTCACACCGAATATGTGTGCGAAGGCACCCTCTCCCCTTAATATAGTGAAATAGTGCAATCGAACATATAAGGGCGGACGTTTTCATCACCGTCTCCCACTCGGTGTGTGTGCAGATTCTCGGATCATTTTGTAAAGTATGCTCGACCCCCGATTGACTTTGACGGTCTCCCATTCGGGTGTGCAAGTTTCTGTAGTATGCTATTAAATCGACCCCCGATTGACTTTGACTGTCTCCCATTCGGGTGTGCAAGTTTCTGTAGTATGCTATCAAATCGACCCCGATTGACTTTGACGGTCTCCCATTCGGGTGTGCAAGTTTCTGTAGTATGCTATTAAATCGACCCCCGATTGACTTTGACGGTCTCCCATTCGGGTGTGCAAGTTTCTGTAGTATGCTATTAAATCGACCCCCGATTGACTTTCACTGTCTCCCATTCGGGTGTGCAAGTTTCTGTAGTATGCTATTAAATCGACCCCCGATTGACTTTCACTGTCTCCCATTCGGGTGTGCAAGTTTCTGTAGTATGCTATCAAATCGACCCCCGATTGACTTTGACGGTCTCCCATTCGGGTGTGCAAGTTTCTGTAGTATGCTATCAAATCGACCCCCGATTGACTTTGACGGTCTCCCATTCGGGTGTGCAAGTTTCTGTAGTATGCTATTAAATCGACCCCCGATTGACTTTGACTGTCTCCCATTCGGGTGTGCAAGTTCTCTGTAGTATGCTATCAAATCGACCCCCGATTGACTTTGACGGTCTCCCATTCGGGTGTGCAAGTTCTCTGTAGTATGCTATCAAATCGACCCCCGATTCACTTTGCCGGTCTCCCATGCGGGTGTGGAACTTCTCTGGTATGTTGTATAATATGACCGAGGTGCCCCTACCCCTTACTATAGTGAAATAGTGCCATCCAGTGTACAAGGGCGGACGCTTTCATCACCGTCTCCCACTCGGTGTGTGCACATTCTCGGATCATTTTGTATAGTATGCTATTAAATCGACCCTCGATTGACTCTGACGGTCTCCCATTCGGGTGTGCAAGTTTCTGTAGTATGCTATTAAATCGACCCCCGATTGACTTTGACGGTCTCCCATTCGGGTGTGCAAGTTTCTGTAGTATGCTATTAAATCGACCCCCGATTGACTTTGACGGTCTCCCATTCGGGTGTGCAAGTTTCTGTGGTATGCTATCAAATCATTTGATTGACTTTGGTCTCCATTCGGGTGTGCAAGTTTCTGTAGTATGCTATTAAATCGACCCCCGATTGACTGACGGTCTCCCGACCGGGTGTTGCAAGTTTCTGTATTATGCTATTAAATGTTTGATTTGGCTTTGACTGTCTCCATTCGGGTGTGCAAGTTTCTGTAGTATGCTATCAAATCGACTGATTGGCTTTGACGGTCTCCCGACCGGGTGTGCAAGATTTCTGTAGTATGCTATTAAATCGACCCCGATTGACTTTGGCGGTCTCCCATTCGGGTGTGCAGAAATTTCTGTAGTATGCTATTAAATCGACCCCCGATTGACTTTGACTGTCTCCCATTCGGGTGTGCAAGTGTCTGTAGTATGCTATTAAATCGACCCCCGATTGACTTTGACGGTCTCCCATTCGCGTGTGCAAGTTTCTGTGGTATGCTATCAAATCGATCCCCGATTGACTTTGACGGTCTCCCATTCGGGTGTGCAAGTTTCTGTAGTATGCTATTAAAACGACCCCCGATTGACTTTGACTGTCTCCCATTCGGGTGTGCAAGTGTCTGTAGTATGCTATTAAATCGACCCCCGATTGACTTTGACGGTCTCCCATTCGCGTGTGCAAGTTTCTGTGGTATGCTATCAAATCGATCCCCGATTGACTTTGACGGTCTCCCATTCGGGTGTGCAAGTTTCTGTAGTATGCTATTAAAACGACCCCCGATTGACTTTGTGTCTCCCATTCGGGTGTGCAAGTTTCTGTAGTATGCTATTAAATCGACCCCGATTGACTTTCACTGTCTCCCATTCGGGTGTGCAAGTTTCTGTAGTATGCTATCAAATCGACTGATTAAACTTTGACGGTCTCCCATTCGGGTGTGCAAGGATTTCTGTGGTATGCTATTAAATCGACCCCCGATTGGCTTTGACGGTCTCCCATTCCAGGTGTGCAAGTTTCTGTGGTATCTTATCAAATCGATCGGTGGCTTTAGCGGTCTCCCATTCGGTGTGCAGTTTCTGTATTAATAACATCAAATCGACCCCGGTGACTTTGTGATTATTCCCATTACGGTGTGCAAGTTTCCTGTAGTATGCTATTAAATCGACCCCGATTGACTTTGACGGTCTCCCCATTCGGGTGTGCAAGTTTCTGTAGTATGCTATCAAATCGATCCCCGATTGACTTTGACAGTCTCCCATTCGGGTGTGCAAGTTTCTGTAGTATGCTATTAAATCGACCCCCGATTGACTTTGAGGGTCTCCCATTCGGGTGTGCAAGTTTCTGTAGTATGCTACTAAATCGACACCCGATTGACTTTGACGGTATCTCATTCGGGTGTGCAAGTTTCTGTAGTATGCTATTAAATCGACCCCCGATTGACTTTGACTGTCTCCTATTTGGGTGTGCAAGTTTCTGTAGTATGCTATCAAATCGACCCCCGATTGACTTTGACGGTCTCCCATTCGGGTGTGCAAGTTTCTGTAGTATGCTATCAAATCGACCCCCGATTGACTTTGACGGTCTCCCATTCGGGTGTGCAAGTTTCTGTAGTATGCTATTAAATCGACCCCCGATTGACTTTGACGGTCTCCCATTCGGGTGTGCAAGTTCTCTTGGTGCATTTGAAGTATGAGTTGAGTTTAATGAAGTTGATTTCGTCATAGGCACGGTCCTGTGCTGTGCTGTGCCATCGACAACACCAATAAGGAAGGGGCATCTATTTTTACTTAGGCTAGCATACCTAAGTTAAAGCAAACTCCCCTTGCCAATACAAGAAGGAAGAGGATTTCTTATAGTCTAATAAACAATTCATCATGACCAAATACAGTATCTAACACAGGGGGTCCGGGGGCGCAGCCCCCGGTTAACAACTAACCATTTGATTGCATTATCTCTGAGAATAGTTAGCAATTATCCATTTGATTGCATTATCCCAGGTTAAGGGGGGTTGTGTGTGGTTCCATATCACCAGATTTATTAAAAAACTCTACGTCAGGCTAAACAGTTTAGGCTAGATAGTACGATACGATACGAAGTCATTAGTTAAGAGGTGAAAGAAGATTATTAGGAATTGAAGAAAAAGGTGGTGAAACTGAAATACAGTAGGAGTAGAAGAATCTGGGCTCAACCAGATCGCTTCATCTTTCTTATTGGTGTTTTGTCTTTGTTCTGCTCCCTTGGGTCGTCAGACCTTTGTATTAATATTGGTTTATTTATATAATGCTGCTTATTATTATTATTTTTGTTATTGTTGGAGTTAGTGAGCCCGCCCAGGTCCTTGTGTAACTGGGAGGGTAGTCACATTTTTTTTTGGTGTTAGTTAAGTGTTAGTTGTGTTAGTCTAAAGGTACACTGTATGCCAGGTTCTTAGTGGAGCTGGTTGGTCACTCTCATCTTTATTCCTCTAGTAATGTTTTATGTAGTATGCTATTAAATCGACCCCCGATTGACTTTGACGGTCTCCCATTCGGGTGTGCAAGTTTCTGTAGTATGCTATTAAATCGACCCCCGATTGACTTTGACGGTCTCCCATTCGGGTGTGCAAGTTTCTGTAGTATGCTATCAAATCGACCCCCGATTGACTCTGACGGTCTCCCATGCGGGTGTGCAAGTTTCTGTAGTATGCTATCAAATCGACCAAGATTGACTTTGACGGTCTCCCATTCGGGTGTGCAAGTTTCTGTAGTATGCCATCAAATCGACCCCCGATTGACTTGACGGTCTCCCCATTCGGGTGTGCAAGTTTCTGTAGTATGCTATTAAATCGACCCTCGATTGACTCTGACGGTCTCCCATTCGGGTGTGCAAGTTCTCTTGGTGCATTTGAAGTATGAGTTGAGTTTAATGAAGTTGATTTCGTCATAGGCACGGTGCTGTGCTGTGCTGTGCCATCGACAACACCAATAAGGAAGGGGCATCTATTTCTACTTAGGCTAGCATACCTAAGTTAAAGCAAACTCCCCTTGCCAATACAAGAAGGAAGAGGATTTCTTATAGTCTAATAAACAATTCATCATGACCAAATACAGTATCTAACACAGGGGGTCCGGGGGCGCAGCCCCCGGTTAGCAACTAACCATTTGATTGCATTATCTCTGAGAATAGTTAGCAATTATCCATTTGATTGCATTATCCCAGGTTAAGGGGGTTGTGTGTGGTTCCATATCACCAGATTTATTAAAAAACTCTACGTCAGGCTAAACAGTTTAGGCTAGATAGTACGATACGATACGAAGTCATTAGTTAAGAGGTGAAAGAAGATTATTAGGAATTGAAGAAAAAGGTGGTGAAACTGAAATACAGTAGGAGTAGAAAGAATCTGGGCTCAACCAGATCGCTTCATCTTTCTTATTGGTGGTTTGTCTTTGTTCTGCTCCCTTGGGTCGTCAGACCTTTGTATTAATATTGGTTTATTTATATAATGCTGCTTATTATTATTATTTTTGTTATTGTTGGAGTTAGTGAGCCCGCCCAGTTCCTTGTGTAACTGGGAGGGTAGTCACATTTTTTTTTGGTGTTAGTTAAGTGTTAGTTGTGTTAGTCTAAAGGTACACTGTATGCCAGGTTCTTAGTGGAGCTGGTTGGTCACTCTCATCTTTATTCCTCTAGTAATGTTTTATGTAGAAATGTGTATGTTGAGGCAGGAGGTGGTTCAATTACTTCTTCCTGGCTGATAT
>NW_024754917.1:0-2736 GCF_018991925.1 Homarus americanus | reverse complement strand
ACCACGGATACTAAACCAGTTCTAGACTCTGTTATATTTCACACAAAGCCTTTTCAACGAGCTTATGGCCATGAACCTCTAATGGGGATTATATGGCGTAGGTGGTCAGAGTAACGTTTTACCAAATCCGGCTTGAAACGAGGATCCATATATATTTCATTAGCCCAATAAACGCAGACTTCTCCGTACAATAAACACCTAACCCCTGGGATTCAGACCCACGGCCTTTAGCCCATAGATGTGACCGGGGAACGCTACTATGGACCACCAGGATACTCAAAGATCCCTAGACTCTGTTATATTAAAGCCTGTTCAGGCTTTTATGGCGCAGTGAACCTCTAATGGGATTACCGTATCATCGTGGTTAGAGTAACGTTTACCAAATCCGGCTGGCTCGAGATCCGATGTATTTCATTAGCCCAACAAACACGCGGACTTCTACGCACAATGAACACGCCACCCAGGATTCGAACCTGTTACGAGCTGACTGTGACGGGAACGCTATTTTCTGGACCACCAGGATACTAAAAGCAGTCCTAGACTCTGTTATATTTCACAAAGCCTGTTCAGGCTTATGGCGCCGTGAAACTCAAATGGGATACTCGTATCCGCGTAGGTGGTCAGGTAACGTTTTCCAAATTCGGCTTTGAAACACGAGATCATATATATTTCATTAGCCCAATAAAGCCGCTGGACTTCTACCAATACAATGAGGCATCACCCTGCAAGGTCAGACCCGGCCAGGAACCCGACTGTGACCCGGCGAATGCCTCTGGACCACCAGGATACTAAGATCAAACTCTGTTATATTTCACTAAAGCCTGTTCAATGAGCTTATGGGCGTGAACCTCTAATGGGGACTACCATTATCCGTATGGTGGTCAGAGGAACGTTTTAACAAATTCAGCTTTGAAGTTCACTATATATATTTCATTGCCCAATGATGCAGGCGGACTTCTACATACAATGAACACCTCAACCGCCAGGATTTGGACCCGCGGCCCAGGAACCCATGACTGTGACCGTGACGCTACCTCTGGATCTACGAGGATACTTAAAGCTGTGGAAACTCTGTTATATTTCACACAGAGCCTGTTCAACAAGCATGGCGCCTTAATGGGGACTACCCGTATCCGTAGAGTGGTCAGAAGTAACGTTTTACCGATCAGATCATATATTTCATTAGCCGAATAAAGCACGCGGACTTCGACATACAATCAACACCTCACCCCGCCAGGATTCGAACCGATGGCCCACGAGCCCATGACTGTGACCGGGGAACGCTACTTCTGGACCACCAGCATACTAAAAGCAGTCCTAGACTCTGTTATATTTCACACAAACCCTGTTCAACGACCTTATGGCGCCGTGAACCTCTAATGGGGAATAGCCGTATAACGTCTGTGGTCAGAGTAGCGTTTGACCAAATTCGGCTTCGAAACAGGAGGATCCATATGTATTTCATTAGCCCAATAATGCAAGCGGACATCTACATACAATGAACACCTCACCCCGCCAGGATTCGAACCCACGGCCCACGAGCCCATGACTGTGACTGGAGAACGCTACCTCTGGACCACCAGGATACTAAAAGCAGTCCTAGACTCTGTTATATTTCACACAAAGCCTGTTCAACGAGCTTATGGCACCGTGAACCTCTAATGGGGACTACCCATATCACGTAGGTGGTCAGAGTAACGTTTTACCAAATCCGTCTTCGAAACACGAGGATCCATATGTATTTTATTAGCCCAATAAAGCACGCGGACTTCTACATACAATGAACACCTCACCCCGCCAGGATTCGAACCCACGGCCCACGAGCCCACGACTGTGACCGGCGAACGCTACCTCTGGACCACCAGGATACTAAAAGCAGTCGTAAACTCTGTTATATTTCACACAAAGCCTGTTCAACGAGCTTATGGCGCCGTGAACCTCTAATGGGGACTACCCGTATCACGTAGGTGGTCCTAGTAACGTTTTACCAATTCCGGCTTCGAAACACGAGGATCCATATGTATTTCATTAGCCCAATAAAGCAAGCGGACTTCTACATACAATGAACACCTCACCCCGCCAGGATTCGAACCCACGGCCCACGAGACCATGACTGTGACCGGCAAACGGTACCTCTGGACTACCAGGATACTAAACGCAGTCCTAGACTCTGTTATATTTCACACAAAGCCTGTTCAACGAGCTTATGGCGCCGTGAACCTCTAATGGGGATTACCTGTATCACGTAGGTGGTCAGAGTAACGTTTTACCAAATCCGGCTTCGAAACAAGAGGATCCATATATATTTCATTAGCCCAATAAAGCACGCGGACTTCTACATACAATGAACGCGCCACCCTGCCAAGATTCGAACCCACGGCCCAAGAACCCACGACTGTGACCGGCGAACGCTACCTCTGGACCACCAGGATACTAAAAGCAGTCGTAACTCTGTTATATTTCACACAAAGCCTGTTCAACGAGCTTATGGCGCCGTGAACCTCTAATGGGGACTACCCATATCACCTAGGTGGTCAGAGGAACGTTTTACCAAATCCGGCTTTGAAACACGAGGATCCATACATATTTCATTAGCCGAATAAAGCACGCGGACTTCAACATACAATCAACACCTCACCCCGCCAAGATTCGAACCGATGGCCCACGAGCCCATGACTGTGACCGGGGAACTCTACTTCTGGACCACCAGGATACTAAAAGCAGTCTGGGCCTCTG
>NW_024754916.1:0-16695 GCF_018991925.1 Homarus americanus | reverse complement strand
CTCATTTATTTCAGTTGTGTTGCTGCTTGATGATGTAATGTGAGTAAAAAATAAACTTGATGTAAATACAAATATGTAATGTCATAAAGCCTTCACTTGCTTCTCAGATTATATAACAAATAACTCTGGTAGTCACTAGTGGTATGCACTGGTGGTACATTCGCCAGCCAACATTGTTACTGCTTAGCTTCAATCGGTAAACATGTGTCATGTTCCTTAGTATACCGGGTTAAAATTATGTTTCTGGTATGATATATGGTGTATATAATTCATGGTGTCTGAATGATAATTAACCTTTGTTACTGTGTGTCTCCAAGACATTAGTTCTGGCCAAATGTGTCGGCTTTGTAATCCAAAACCACTTATTGTCTGGTTCTTTGATGACACATGGCCAGAAATCAGTATCTTGCCCACATTGTCCTTCATTGAAAATAGTATAAGTCTGTAGTAACCACCATTTAATCTTTTAAATACTTCTGGTAATATTCTCTCCCCTTGATTGTGAAGCCTTCTACCGCAATATTATTGATAATATAGTATTACCTCCCTGTCCCATTTCCCATTTGAAGTGTTGCTGACAATTTTTGTGTGTGGGTATTACATATGTCTGTACGTGCTGTGTCTTCAGCCTGTGTGTGTGTTTTGTTCTTATTCGTGGCCAAGTGTTTTTGTTCTTTATTTCAATCTCAGCTGAGAGATGGTGAGAAACCATTGTTGGCCATTCTAGTCCAGGTTCTTCTTCTCTACCAACGAGCAATTAATTCATTTAAACCTTGCTTCTAGTCTAGTCCTTCTGCTTCTTTGTGTGTTCCTTTACATATATTTGTTCATCACTGCTGCTTTCTCATACTACTACTTCTTGTCTGGTCATCCATTTTGCATTCTCTTTACGTACCTTTCATATTTGTGGTGTGTGTTGTGCATGCTCTGTGTTCATTCTTGTTTTGCCTTTGAGCCATTTCTTGTGTTGGTCTTGAGATGAATATAGGTGATGCTTGTAGAGCGGGCAGGGAAGGCACAGCATCACTCGGCATGCAATTTACAGCCGAGAGTGTTAAAACAGCAAATATTTCACCCCCTTTTAACCATTTCTCATGTTACGCTTGGCTCACAGTTCATTTTACTGGTAGAAGCCAAATATTAAGTAGTCTCTTAGGCTTGCAGGCCAACCATACCTGGTGCCACCTGCCTCACCCACCTAGTACTGCTACCTGCACTCACCCAGCTGATGCTGCAAACACTGCACTGCCTTCATTGCTACTACCTGCTCACCCACCTGGTGCAATCACCTGCACTCACCCCTGATGCAATCACCTCTTCACCTTCAGTGCTGCTGCCTGCACTCCTTGGCTGGTGCTACCACTGTATTTACTTGACTGGTGCTGCCACCTGCCTCACCCAGCTTCAGGTACCTCACCTGTCTCACCCAGCTGTGCTACTGCCTGCCTCCACCTTCAGTGCTGTCACCTGCCACTCATCCCTTCAGTGCTACTACCTGCCTCACCCTTCAGGTACTGCCCACCTGCTTCACCTTCAGGCCTGCCACCTGCACTCCAGCCTTCAGTGCTGCCACCTGCTTCACCCAGCTAATTACCACCTGCACTCACCCAGCAAATGCTGTCACCTCTCACCCAGCTGGTGCCTGTCACCTGCCTCCCAGCTGGTGCTGTCCTGTCTTTCCCACCCAGCCAGTGCTGCCTCCCCCTTGGCTGGTGCTAACACCTGCCTCCTTGGCTGAACCTGCTGCCTCACCCAGAATAGTGCTGTCTTAGCATCACCAGCTGGTTGCTGTCACTTGCTGCCTCTTGCTAATTCTATCTGCTGTCACCCAGCTGGTGCTGTCACCTGCCTCCCCCAGCTAGTACTGTCCTGCACTCACCCAGCTAGTGCTGTCACCTGCCTCACCCAGCTGGTGCCACTGCACTCACCCGTAGTCTATCACCTGCACTCAGCCAGCCTTCATTTCTCACTGCCTCCCCAGCTAGTGCTGCCTCCTTGCCTCCTCCCAGCTAGTGCTTTCTTGCTCACCCAGCTAGTGCTACTACCCATCCACCCTGTAGTGCTGTCACTTGCCTCACCCAGCTGGTGCTATCACCTGCTTCCCTTATTTTCTGCCTTGCTTCCAGCTAGTGCTGTCCTACTCACCTTTATTTTTGTCTGCACTCCTTGGCTAGTTTCCTGTCTGCCTCCCAGTTGGTGCTTTCTTGCACTCACCCAGTGTCTATCACATGCCTCCTTCGGTGCTATACCTGCCTATCGCTGGTGCTGTCTGCCTCCACTGCTAGTTCTGTCTTCTTGCCTCATCCAGCTAGTTCTTTTACTGCCTCACCCAGCTAGTACTTCTCTGCACTCACCTTTGGTCAGCTGGTGCTTCGCCTTCATTGGCCTCTTATCACTCCACCTTGTGGTGCTTTCCACTTGCCTCCTTCAGTGCTTTCCCTCCTCACCCATCTAGGCCTTATCACCTTGCTCACCCAGCTAGTGCTGTCCTGTCACCCAGGTGTGTCTTTATCGCCTTTGGTGCTGTACCTCACTCAACTGTGTCAGTGCCTTTCACTTGGCTCAGCTGGTGTGCTATTTGCCTCCACCGCTGGTGCTGCTCCTGCCTCACCAGCTAGTGCTGTCACCTGCACTCCCAGCTGAGTGTACCTGCCTCTCCCAGCTGGTACTGTCACCTTTTGCTTTTACCTCACCCAGCTAGTGCTGTCACTTCCCCAACTTAGTGCTTCCTGCACTCACCTAGTGTACTTCTCTGCCTCAGCTTTAGTACTGTCACTCCTTTGTTACACTCACCAGCTGGTGTTACTGCCTCACCCAGCTGGTGCTGTCACCTGCCTGTGTGCTGTCCCACCTCAGCTTCTTTAAGTGCCTCACCGTGTGTGTTGCCTCACTCTTCGTGAGTGCTTTATGTGCCTCACCACCTTTGATACTGTCACCTGCCTCACCCAGCTAGTTCTATCACTTGCCTCTCCTAGCTAGTACTGTCTGCCTCACCTTTATTTTTTTCTTTACTCACTGTGTTACTATCTACCCAGTGGTGCTGTATCTGCCTCACCCTTATGTATCTTACCTGCCTCTTTGTCACCCCAGTTAATTCTGCTCCTGCCTCACCCAGCTAGTACTGCTCACCTGCACTCACCTTTAGTGCTATCCCTGCCTCCCACCTTTAGTACCGTCCCTCCCCATTAGTGCCTCCTCCAGCTGTGCTGCTCTGCCTCCTTGTGCCTCCTGCCTCTGTGCTACCTGCCTCACCCAGCTAGTGCCTTTTATGCCTCCCCACCCAGCTGTCACCCCTGCTCACCCAGCTAGTGCTACTACCTGCCTCCACCTTCAGTGCTGTCACCTGCTCACCTCAAGTGCTGCTCGCACCTCACCCAGCTGGTACTGCTCACACCACTTCACCCAGCTAATTACTTTCTGCCCTCCCCAGCTAGTGCTACTACCTCTCACCCAGCTAGTGCTGCTCACCTGCCTCGTTGCTAGTACCTGCACTCACCCTTTCGTGCTATCCCTGCCTCACATCCAGCTAGTGCTGCCTCCCCAGCAAGTACTGTCACCTGCCTCCCCAGCTAATTCTGTCTGCTCACCCAGCTGGTGCTATCTGCCTCACCTTTAGTGCTACCTGCTCTCCCAGCAGTGCTTTCACCTGCCTCATCCCAGCTAGTGCTGCCTCACCCAGCTAGTGTGTCACTGCTCTCACCCAGCTAGTTGCTGTCTACCTGCCTCACCCAGCTAGTTACCACCTGCCTCCCACCTTCAATTCCTCACCTTCCCACCTTGTCTATCACCTGCACCTCACCTTCATTGCTCTCACCTGCCTCACCCAGCAAGTGCTGCTCTGCCTCACCCAGCAGTGCTATCCTGCCTCACCCTTCAAGTGCTATCACCTGCCTCACCTTCATTGCCTATTGCCCTGCTATCACCTGCCTCACCCATTAGTGCCTCCCTACCTCCCACCTTCTAGTGCTGTCTGCCTCACCTTTAGTGCTGTACTGCCTCTTTAGTGCTGTCTGCCTCACCCCAGCTAGTGCTGTCACCTGTCTCAGCTGCTCTGCCTCCCAGAGTGCCCACCCACCTGCACTCACCTGCAGTGCTTTCCTTGCCTCATTTGCTTCAAATGCCTCCTGCTCACCAGCTGGTGCTATCACCTGCCTCACCCATTTAGTGCTATCACCTGCACTCTCCTTGTCTGTCTGCCTTACTGCTCACCCAGCTTATTGCTATCACCTGCTCCCCACCCCTGCAAGTGCTGTCCTGCCCTCACCTTCAGTTGCCTGCTCACCTGCTCACCCCAGCTATGCCTCCTGCCTCACCTAGTTCTGTCCTGCCTCACCTTTGGTGCTCCTGCCTCCCACCCAGCTGGTGCCTCTTACTGCCTCCCCAGCCTGAGTGCTGTCACCTGCCTCACCCAGCTAGGTGTCTCACCTGCCTCACCCAGCTGGTGCTGTCTGCACTCCCCAGCTAGTGCTGTCACCTGCCTCACCCAGCTAGTGCTACTGCCTCACCCCAGCAGTGCTGCTCACCTGCCTCACCCAGCTGAGTACTATCCTGCCTCACCTTCAGTGCTGTCCACCCCTCACTTCAATGCACTATCACCTCTCCCAGCTGATACTGTTGCCTCACCTTTAGTTTTCTCCCTGCCTCACCCATTAGTGCTACCTGCCTCACCCCCTTTAGTGCTATACCTGGCCTCACCCAGTTTTTCCCAGTGCTTTCACCTGCCTCCTTTAGTGCTATCACCTGCCTCTCACCTTTAGTGCTGTCACCTGCCTCACCTTCAAGTACTGTCTGCTCACCCAGTGGTGCTGTCACCTGCCTCACCCTTCAGGTGTGCCCTTGCCTCACCCAGTAGTGCCTCCTTGCCTCACCCAGCTTGTTGCCCCCTGCATCACCCAGCTAGTGCCACCTGCCTCCCTTGGCAGTGCCCCTGCCTCCCCAGCTTAGTGCTATCACCTGCTTCACCCAGCTAGTGCTGTCCACCTGCCTCACCCAGCTAGTGCTACTACTGCCTGCACCTGAGTACTGTCACCTTGCTTCACCCAGCTGGTGCCTCCTGCCTCACCCAGCTGGTACTGCTACCTGCTTCAGTGATGCTATCACCTGCTGCCTTAGAGCTTTATCACCTGTCTCACCCCAGCTGGTGCACCTGCCTCACCCAGCTAGTGCTACTGCCTGCCTCTCCCCAGCTAGTGCTGCCTGCCTCACCAGCTAGTGCTACTGTCTGCCTCCCCACACCCAGATAGTGCTGTCACCTCACCCAGCTGGTGCTATCACCTGCCTCACCAGCTTCAGTACTGTCACTCTCTTACTCCCACCCAGCTAGTGCTGTCACCTGCCTCACCCCAGCTGCTTATCACCTGCTCACCCAGCTAGTCTGTCACCTGCCTCACCCTTTAGTACTGTCCTGCCTCACCAGCTAGTGCTGTCACCTCCTCACCCAGCTAGTGCTCTCACCTTACCTCACCTCATGTCCTGCCTGCCTTCAAATGCTTTCCTCCTTACCTCAGCCTAGTGCTACCTGCCTCACCCAGTAGTGCTGTCACATCTGCTGCCTCACCTTCAAGTACTGTCACCTGCCTCACCCCAGCCTGTCACCTGCCTCCCCAGATAGTGCTGTCACATGCCCCAGCTGGTGCTGTCACCTGCTCTGTGTATTTCATCACCTGCCCTCACCCCAGCTAGGCCTTTATCACCTGCCTCACCCCAGCTAGTGCTGTCCTGCCTCCCCCAGCTGGTACTATCACCTGCCTCACCCAGCTAGTGCTCTGCCTGCCTCACCAGCTAGGCCTATGCCTGCTCTCCCCAGCTAGTGCTATCCTGCCTCCTCCAGCTAGTACCTGCCTCCCCTAGTGGTGCCTCTTAGCTAGTGCTGTCACCTGCCTCACCCAGCTAGTGCTACCACCTGCCTCCTTGCTAGTGACTACACCTTCAGGTGCTATCACCTGCCTCACCCAGCTAGTGCTACTGCCTGCCTCACCCAGAATGGTGCTGTCTGCCTCTGTGGTGCTGTGCCTCACCCAGCTAGTGCTGTCTGCCTCTCCTTATTAGTGCTGTCACCTGCCTCACCCCAGCTAGTTATCACCTGCCTCACCCATGGTGCTGCTCACCTGCCTCACCCAGCTAGTGCTATCACCTGCCTCACCCAGCTAGTGCTGTCTGCCTCACCTTTAGTGCTGCTTATCACTGTGCTACCTACCCAGCTAGTACTATCACCTGCCTCACCCTTCAAGTGCCTTACCTGCCTCACCCAGTCCCCCAGTGCTGCACCTGCCTCACCCAGCTAGTGCTGCTCACCTGCCTCACCCAGTGCTGTCCCTGCCTCCACCTAGTCTTCCCTCCCCATAGTGCTACCACCTGCTGGCTGCTCTGCCTCCCTGCCTCTGCTCGTGCTACCTGCCTCACCCAGCTAGTGCTTATACCTCCCCACCCAGCTGTCACCCCTGCTCACCCAGCTAGTGCTGCCACCTGCCTCCACCTTAGTGCTGTCACCTGCTCACCCAAGTACTGCTCACCCCTCACCCAGCTAGTATGCTCACACCTCTCCACCCAGCTAATTACTGTCTGCCCTCCCCCAGCTAGTACTACTACCTCTCACCCAGCTAGTACTGCTCACCTGCCTCACCGCTAGTACCTGCCTCACCCCTTGTGCTATCCCTGCCTCACCCAGCTAGTGCTACCTCCCCTCAAGTACTGTCACCTGCCTCCCCAGCTAGTTCTGTCTGCTCACCCAGCTAGTGCTATCTGCCTCACCCTTGGTGCTACCTGCCTCACCCCAGCAGTGCTGTCACCTGCCTCACCCAGCTAGTGCTGCCTCACCCAGCTAGTGTGTCACTGCCTCACCCAGCTAGTGCTGTCACCTGCCTCACCCAGCTAGTTACCACCTGCCTCCCCCTCTAGTTACTCACCCTCCCACCTAGATGCTATCACCTGCCTCCCCAGCTCAGTGCTCTCACCTGCCTCACCCAGCTAGTGCTGCTCCCTGCCTCACCCAGCAGTGCTGTCCTGCCCTCACCCTTCAAGTGCTATCACCTGCCTCACCCAATGCCTCTTGCCTCTGCTATACTACTCCTGCCTCACCCAGTAGTGCCTCCCTGCCTCCCACCTTCAAGTGCTATCTGCCTCACCCTAGTGCTACCTGCCTCTAGTGCTATCTGCCTCACCCCAGCTAGTGCTATCACCTGCCTCAGCTGCTCTGCCTCCCAGAGTGCCCACCCACCTCACCCAGCTCAGTGCTGTCCTTGCCTCAATGCATCAAGTGCCTCCTGCTCACCCAGCTAGTGCTATCACCTGCCTCACCCATTTAGTGCTGTCACCTGCCTCCCCTCTGCTAGTGTCTGCCTCTCTCACCCAGCTCAGTGCTATCACCTGCCTCCACCCAGCTAGTGCTATCCTGCCCTCACCCAAGTGCCTGCTCACCTGCTCACCCCAGCCATGCCACCTGCCTCACCCTTAGTGCTGTCCTGCCTCACCTTTGGTGCCACCTGCCTCACCCAGCTAGTGCTCTCACTGCCTCCCCAGCTAGTGCTATCACCTGCCTCACCCAGCTAGTGTCTCACCTGCCTCACCCAGCTAGTGCTGTCTGCCTCAGCCCAGCTAGTGCTATCACCTGCCTCACCCAGCTAGTGCTGCTGCCTCATCCCAGCAGTGCTGCTCACCTGCCTCACCCAGCTAGTGCTGTCCTGCACTCACCTCAGGCTGTCCACCCCTCCCTTCAATGCACTATCACCTGCTCCCAGCCAGTGCTATTGCCTCACCTTTATTTCCCCTGCCTCACCCTTTAGTGCTACCTGCCTCACCCCCAGTGCTACCTCACCTGCCTGCCTCACCTAGTTCTTTCCCCAGCAAGTGCTATCACCTGCCTCACCCTTAGTGCTATCACCTGCCTCCCACCTAGTACTGTCACCTGCCCCTCACCTCAAGTACTATCACCTGCCTCACCCAGTGGTGCTGTCACCTGCCTCACCCAGCTAGTGCTATCACCTGCCTCACCCAGCTAGTGCTATCACCTGCCTCACCCAGCTAGTGCTATCACCTGCCTCACCCAGCTAGTGCTATCACCTGCTCACCCAGCTAGTGCATCACCTGCCTCACCCAGTAGTGCTATCACTGCCTCACCCAGCAAGTGTATCCTTGCCTCACCCAGCTAGTGCTGCTACCTGCCTCACCCACTTGATGTTTATCACCTGCCTCACCCAGCTAGTGCTATCACCTGCCTCACCCAGCTAGTGCTATCTACCTGCCTCACCCATTAGTGCTATCACCCTGCCTCACCCAGGTGCTGTCACCTGCCTCACCCAGCTAGTGCTGTCTACCTGCCTCACCTAGTGCTACCACCTGCCTCACCCAGCTAGTGCATCACCTGCCTCACCTCAGTACTGTCACCTGCCTCACCCAGCTAGTGCTATCACCTGCCTCACCCCTTAGTGCTATCACCTGCCTCACCCCAGCTATGTCACTGCCTCCCCAGCTAGTGCTGTCACCTGCCTCACCCAGCTAGTGCTGCCACCTGCCTCACCCCAGCTAGTACTATCACCTGCCTCACCCAGCTAGTGCTATCACCTGCCTCACCCAGCTGTGCTATCACCTGCGCCACCCCCAGCTAGTGCTATCACCTGCCTCACCCAGCTAGTGCTACTACCTGCCTCACCAGATAGTGCTATCACCTGCCTCACCCAGCCAGTGCTATCACCTGCCTCACCCAGCTAGTGCTCATCACCTCCTCCCACCCAGCTAGTGCTATCACCTCTCACCCCTTACTATCACCCTGTGCTATCACCTGCCTCACCTTTATCACCTGCCTCACCCAGCTTAGTGCTATCTGCCTCACCCAGCTAGTACTACCTCACCCAGCTAGTGCTATCACCTGCCTCACCCAGCTAGTGCTATCTGCCTCTGTCACCTGCCTCACCCCAGCTAGTGCTGTCACCTGCCTCCCCAGCTAGTGCTATCACCTGCCTCACCCAGCTAGTGCTACCACCTCACCCAGCTAGTGCTATCACCTGCCTCACCCAGCTAGTGCTTATCACCTGCCTCACCCAAGTGCTATCACCTGCCTCACCCAAGTGCTGTCACCTCACCCCCTTCATTTATCACCTGCCTCACCCAGCCTGGTGCTATCTTGCCACCTCACCTTAGTGCTATCACCCGCCTCACCCAGCTAGTGCTATCACCTGCCTCACCCAAGTGCTATCACCTGCCTCCCACCCAGCTAGTGCTACTCACCTGCCTCACCCTGAGTGCTACTGCCCTCACCCAAGTGCTATCACCTGCCTCACCCAGCTAGTGCTGCCACCTGCCTCACCCAGCCAGTGCTACCCCTGCCTCACCCAGCTAGTGCTACCACCTGCCTCACCCAGCTAGTGCTATCACCTGCCTCACCCAGCTACCCCAGTGCTATCCCTGCCTCACCCAGCCAGTGCTGCTACACCATCCTGCCTGGTGCTGTCCCTGCCTCACCCAAATCATTGCTACCACCTGCCTCACCCAGCTCAGTGTATCACCTGCCTCACCCAGCTAGTGCTATCACCTGCCTCACCCAGCTAGTGCTATCACCTGCCCACCCAGCTAGGGCTATCACCTGCCTCACCCAGCTAGTGCTACTACCTGCATCACCCTAGCCAGTCACCATCTGCTTCTTCGTTGTTCAATTCTCGAAGTATATATTCCTATTCTCCGTCTCTCTTCTCTCTGTGTGTCTGTATGCTTCTTTCTCACCACCATATTCAATACTTCTCTCCTCACCACCACTTTAACATTTGTCTCTCTCTCTCTCTCTCTCTCCTGCCTCCCTCACCCTTTGTTGCCCGTGTGTCACTTCACCCATCTCCCCTGATATATGGTTTCCTTATTCCACTTTTTATCACTTAGACCATTTCCATCCGCCATTTATCCTCAAATATTTGTGTTTTTCCTCGTTTACTATCAATCCTCAGGTCATTTAGGTGTTGTTGTCTTCCCAGGTAGTAGTGTGGTAGTATTTGGTTGTCATGTGTTGTTGTGATCAGGCTGTAATTTCTGTGTAATTAAAACATTTCTGTATATTACCCACCATCACCACTACACTGGGGTGTTCAGTATAACAGGACACATCACTCTACACTGAGGTGTTCAGTATAACAGGACACATCACCACTACACTGAGGTGTTCAGTATAACAGACACATCACCACTACACTGAGGTGTTCAGTATAACAGGACACATCACCTCTACACTGAGGTGTTTAGTATAACAGACACATCACCACTACACTGGAGTACACATCACCACTACACTGAGGTGTTCAGTATAACAGGACACATCACCACTACAATGAGGTGTTCAGTATAACAGACACATCACCACTACACTGGGGTGTTTCAGTATACAGACACATCACCTCTACACTGAGGTGTTCAGTATAACAGGACACATCACCACTACACTGAGGTGTTCAGTATAACAGACACATCACCACTACACTGAGGTGTCTAGTATACAGGACACACCACTACACTGAGGTGTTCAGTATAACAGGACACATCACCACTACACTGAGGTGTTTCAGTATAACAGGACACATCATCACTACACTGGTGTTTAGTATAACAGACACATCATCACTACACTGAGGTTCCAGTATAACAGACACATCACCACTACACTAGGTGTTCAGTATAACAGACACATCACCACTACACTGAGGTGTTCAGTATAACAGGACACATCACCACTACACTGAGGTGTTCAGTATAACAGGACACATCACCACTACACTGAGGTGTTCAGTATAACAGGACACATCATCACTACACTGAGTGTTCAGTATAACAGACACATCACCACTACAGTATCAGGAGAGAGTGTTGCAGCCTTCCTGCTGGTCGTGGCGACACGACACCTTAGTGAAGCTTCTCAGTATAAGAGTGTTGGTGAGGCTGACTACTGTATGTGACACGTCTAGGGTGAGGTCATGACACAACACACCTCGGTTATGACATGACACAAGGGATTATGATACGTCACACCTAGGTAACTCAAGACAATAACACGGTAACACCTCACATAACACTGTCGTGACCACAGATAATATGTGCTATACTTCCTGGTTGACTGCACGAGTGTACGTGCAGAGAAAACCTGTCCATGAACGACAGTAACCACAGGTACAGGTATAATACACGTTTTCAAAATAATGAGTTGACATACTGAGAACCAGACCAAAGAACCTATGATGTAAGCGAGGTCAGTACGCATACACACACACAAAGACACATATATGTACATGCACATAACACACGCACACACACACACACACACACACACACACACACACACACACACACACACACACACACACACACGCAGACACACACACACGCAGACACACACACGCACACACACACACACACACACACACACACACACACACACACACACACACACACCCAGGCAGTGAGGTATCAGGGCTTGGTCCCACCATCCAACACCTTACCCACGGTGTCCCCTAGGACCAAGATGGGACCACTGTGCTTCCTCATCCTGATCAACGACGCTCTATCGGACACTCCTCACAGGTAAGCATGTGGATGACTGCACTGTGGGGTTTCAGACAACACCGCACCAGACTACTCATCGCTACAAGGCACCCTGGACAGGCTACAGGCATGGACTACGGAGAACAAGGTCACCATCAACCACACCAAAACCGTACTCATGCACATCAATACTGCCACCACTTAGTGCAAGCCCCAGCAGTCACAGTGGTGCCCATCCTCTCCAGCTGGTGCAGTCCCAAACTCCTGATGTAACTATAGACACAAACTTGACTGGAAGGCCCATGTAAATAACAGTCAAGGCAGCCTCTGTACCGTCTCTACATGCTACGACGACTTAGGTCACTTGGGACACCCACGCCAAGCTGAGGACCATCTACAACGCCTTTATTCTCCCCAAACTAACGTATGCATCACCAGCCTGGTCGTCTTTTCCTCAACTCCACCCAACAACGTTAGCTAGAGAAGGTACAGAAAAGGGCCTGCAGAATCATGCTCGGCGCTGACTACTCCGGCTACACCAACGCTCTCTCCACCCTGGAAATGCCATCCTCAGTGACTCTACCACCAAGCACTGGAAAGGTTGCAGCCAACTATTGCACCACCCTCGTCATCGCCACCCTGCCACCGGCAGCCCCACCCACCTCGTGCAGTCCCCACTACAAAAAATTCAGCCCATAAGAGCCCACACCGATAGATATAAGAATAGCACCATCCCATCTATGGTTAAATAAACAACGCTTGATTTATGTACTGTACAGCCCTGTAAATGTATTCAATGTATATCATATCATTATGTCTAAATCAAATGTAAGTGTATCTTTTCAGACACCGGCTGCAACTCTATTAATAAACCGTTTAATATAATATATATATACACACACACACACACACACACACACACACACACAAACACACACACACACACACACACACACACACACACACACCCCTGTCTTCCTCCCTAAATACCACAACGTAAACACCTAGAAAATGTAAAAGAGGGCATGCAAGATTATTCTCCTTCCTACTCCACATATCAAGGCTCAACACACTGACCTCCTCGTTCTCCTCTGACCATCACCACGACCTCATCTGCAAATTTGAGAGAAGTCGCACCATCCTCGACACCGTCTCCACTTCAACCGAGATCCTCGTCCGAGAATTGCTGTTCGACACCACAACCGCATCCAGCCCAAACGAGCACGTACTGTTCGTTATGAACAAGTCCCAACCATTGTAAAATTATCAACAACTTTAATTAACCAGTGTGTTCACTCCCAGTCAATCTCAACATTTTGCATTGTCACTATTTTGAAATGACCTGCAATATAACCTTCTCCCCACCTGGTATTATATACCATATTTGTATCACTTATGTTACTTGTATATTATTTGTCAATCAAGTGACCCATTCCTCAATTATGTAACTGTATATTTTCAGCCCGTTAATTATTATTTTATTATTATTATTATTATTATTATTATTATATATTATTATACAACACACACACACACACACACACACACACACAGGAAGTGAGTCAAGTGTGGACAGTATTCTGAGTATTAGTTCAAGACACTCAGGGAGTTGAGTGAAACAATATTCCATTAAACCAGCAGTAGCTTTACTCCCCCATCACCCACTACAACATCTCTTCCTCCTCTTCAACCTTCTCATCCTATCTTCATCCTCCTCCTCCCTCATCCTCTCTCATCCTCCTTCTCATTCTCTCCTTCTTTAACTCATACATTTTGTTTCTACCTCCGCCCTCTTAACCATTATCAACAAAACCATGCCTCTACTCTCCCCACACACGCACACACACACACACACACACGTACGCAAACATCTTTTCGAGCCATGAATACAATTTTTATCTCATTACCTACTGACACACACACACACACACACACACACACACAATATCTCTCAGACCTTTCATTTCTCAGAACCCGTGTATCTTATCTCTTACTATCCCCTGAGACACACACACAAGGGCTTCGGATACACACACACACACACCTTCCTTCACCCTCCTCCCCTGATTCATAAATAAACTGACCAGCTGTTCCTCAACATTAAAAATCTTAGCTCTATTTTGCTTCTGTCTGGCCCTGCGTCACCTTTCATCATTGTATCAAGTTTCTCATCATTTTATATAGTTAGAAAGAGATATATATATATATATATATATATATATATATATATATATATATATATATATATATATATATATATATATATATATATATATATATTGTTACGAACCTCCACCCGAACTACGAACCACGCCATCTATTGTCCTGATCTACCTACCCAGCACCACGAGCAACGCCATCTAGGGACGAGACGAGTATGACCTGTCTTAAGCACACCGGGGTTTCCTTCCATATCCTGGTTGTTGCGTCACCTCCTCAAAGTCTTCTTTGTCAGCTCCAATTGAGGAGAGAGCATGGCTCTGGAAGTGACCACAGGATCATCTGTCCTCTAAACCCACGTCGCAGTGACTACCTACCGTCTTCTACAATACCAGCCTTACTCGTCAGCCATCTCAGCTCCTCACTTAAGTATTTTTATCTTGGTATTGCCTCCCCCACGTCCACTTGCTTCAAAATGGTTTTATGTTGTATTAATATGTATATACTTTAATGTTTAGGTTAAGTTTGGTTAAGTAATTTATAAGCTGAATATTTTGTTAAGGAATTATGGTAATTTTATTATACACAACGAACTCGCATCCTTTGTTCACCCCTTTTATAGTCCGATTGTCTTTTTTTTTTTTTATGTTGTTACCTGGGATCTGGGGTAGACGTAACTATAGAATATATCTGCACAATAAAATTTATTAAACAATTTTTAAATACAGTCAACCCTCACTTTACGCGGTCCCACATTCCGTGTTTCCACGTTTACATGGTGCCCTGCCAGAACCCAGGATGCTCACATTCCGCGGTGGGTGTACCCCTTTACACGGTGAAGTATAATTTTTTTATTTAGCTCATAAAATTCATACAAATTATCCGGCCAAAATATAATTTACATTGCTGGAATTCTTACAATTTGATGATCATTTTGAATATAAACATCATAGATTTTGCATTAGACATACAAATTTTAGATATAATGTTTACTCTTGAGTAAATATGTTATCTTTTGTGCAAAATATGATATTTATATTCAAAATATTCCTGGTCTTACAAGGAATCCAGCAATGTCAATTATATTATCCTAACTTTAATCTGAGGTATTATTTAATACAAAATGTTAAAATCTAAATTTTTCACCCAACATCTCTTGAAGGGAGGATTGGTGGGGGGTGGGGGGGAGGGTTGGGACTGACCGCGCATGGTTGGAAGAGGGGGGGAGGCAAGGTGGGGTACTTTGATTGACAGATAGTGTCGTGAAGAATAATTTTTTTTTTTTATTAACTGAAGATATTTGTTTTAGCTCATAAAATTCATACATATTACCCGGCCAGAATATAATTTACATTGCTGGAATTCTTACAATTTGGTGATCATTTTGAATATAAACATCATATATTTTGCATTAGACATAAAATTTTTAGATAAAATGTTTAATCTGAGTAAGTATGTTATCTTTTGTGAAAAATATATGACATTTATATTCAAAATATTCCTGGTCTTACAAGGAATCCAGCAATGTCAATTATATTATCCTAACTTTAGTTTGAGGCATTATTTATTACTATACCTGGTTTTCCCCCCAAAATTTCTCAGAGAGGGAAGAGCCAGCAGTGTAGTGTGAGAGGGGGAGGGAGTCGTGTCCATTATTTGAATGGACATTAACTTGGCGACTGTATTTTTCTATTTCTCTTAAGTATTAATTGTGTGCATGTACCATCATAAAATTAAGATGTTATTTTTACTACAACATAGTTATGTGTCGTCAAAAAGTGGAGTTTGGGGATCGGCCTGACCCATTTCACCAATTAATCCCATATGTTATGTTATTCACTTTACGCGTTTCTCGCTTTCCGCGGTACCCTCCGGGTTACATTAACCGCGTAAAGTGAGGGTTAACTGTATATATATATATATATATCGATAAAATCACAGGGAAGATGGAAACAACGGAGTACCTTAGCTGCTTTATTCAAGACATCTTCAGAGGCAACTGGATTACATGGACAGAGAGAGGCTTAAAATACAGGGTGACCTAAAAACATGAGGTCAGGTCAAAATGATGACATCCACTAATCCCCACACCAACACACACGAGAGGAGCTTAAGAGAAGGGAGGTGACGGACTAGACAAGTCAGGTCAGAAAAAGGGGGCCCACAAAATAACTATCATACATCTAGATCAAAGGTTTTCAAAGCATTTTTAACCTTGGGCCACTGACAAATAAATTTATGTAACATATTATCAGTTTTGAACTGACCATCACTAAGGTTTATTGATTTTAATTCCTTAATCAAACTAGCTTCAACAAGAAGTCTTTCTGTGACACAAGATGATTTGAATACTTCTAAGCTTTTTTCCCAAGCAATGGGGGATTATTATTCCTAACATGAACAAACAAGGCACTGCTTTCAGATGCAGTTCTGATATTATACTTATGTTGTTTGATTCTGAGCTGCAGTGTTTTTCCTGTCTGACCTAATAATTACAAATTACATTTGCTACATGGAATACAATAAACACTCTTATTTACATTCAAACATGGGCTATCTTTATTAACATTGGTAATGGTGGAGTCATATTTGAAACAACATTAATATTTAGAAGCTTGAGGACCTAACTAACAGGACAAATTCATTACGTATAGGGCAGAGTCAAAATTCTTAAGTGTAGGAACTTGTCTGGTTTGAGAGGAATGAAAGGATTTTTAGCCCTTTTAAACAATCGATCAACAAACACAGAAGGGTACCAAGTTTATGTGCAATGGAACTGAAGTGTTTCAATTCATCGCCAATAAATTCAGTCACAAAACGCAGACATCTTAAAACATAACAGAAAAACTGACATTTTGGTAGACTCAAGGTGATTCGATAAAAAGTGAATGAAACTGTCTACCTGTGTGGGCTTTCTATATACCTTTTAAATTTATAGTTTTGGCCATTTCTCATGATAAGCATATCAAGAAATGGAAGGGATTCATTTATTTCTTCAATTTTGAATGTGATACTAGGACA
>NW_024754915.1:0-9798 GCF_018991925.1 Homarus americanus | reverse complement strand
CAAAACAAGAATGTAGATACATTTGGTATTGATCTAAAAATCTAGCATAAATAAGTCATGCAATCCAAATTTTAAATCTTATATAATATTCCAACACAATCAAATCATACAATAGACTCAACATTTAAATTCTATGTATAATTCTGCAGTACATATACCGTGCCCACATCCTACGCTCACACACCTAATTCTACTCACGGTCAGTTAACTTCACAAAAAAAAAAAATTATATATATATATATATATATATATATATATATATATATATATATATATATATATATATATATATATATATATATATATATATATATATATATTCCTCGTAACCCAAAATAACAATAATCAGTCATTTTAACGAACATTTTAGGCAAGGTAATTTTCAGAGTTCCTCACCAATACTTGGGTCAACATGTCCAAAACTCGCGGCTCAACACCTCATTTATTTCACATTAATGTCTAACATCACATTACATCAACTAAGAGTCGTATACACCTCCAGGCGAGCTACGATCTGCTACAGAAAGTGTCATTTACTGTCTGATTAACTCTAGAGAACTAATGAGCTGTGCCATTAGTCGTAGTAATATTACGCTGGGTTACGGTATGTAAGAACCTGACGATTACTTTACATGGTGAAACGCTCCCTTAATGACAAGACTGAGACGGGGATACACATACGGTGAAAATTCCTCGTAACTGAAGACGTAGGGATGTAACTGAATGATTGAGTTAAAGCACACAAAAAAAATATATACATTGTGGCTCACCCTTCACTAGATACGTTCACTCAGGTCCAGTTAGCGGCAATGTGGATACAGAAAATTTGATATTAAACCTCCCGCACAAAAGGATGCGGTGTGAAAAGGTACTGCACTCGACGCCCTTAATTTTTCCCAGCAGTAAAACTAGATACCCACCTATAGTTGGGTGAACTGGGGATGCCCTGAGTGAGAAACAGCGGCCATTAAGGCAGAAGACGAGCTCTTGTATCCTCTCAGCCACCGCACTCCTTCAGGATCAGTCAAACGATAAAATTTCCTTAATTTCGTAACAATTGTTAAGTGAATGTCTCTGAACAATGTAAAGTCGCAGAGAAATTTTTATGCTGGCTTTGAAATTTAAATTGGTGCCTTAACTTGTGTAAACCAGTTCGATTTATTTACACATCTTTGCTTACGAGGAATCTTCACCGTAGGAATCTTTGTGAATGTGACCCCTGCATCATAACTTAGGCCTGGTAAAGGGACGTAAATTCCATCAATATTCTGAAACACAGCAGAGATATATGGGAGTAGGGCGTTATATATGTATGTATCCCTGTACAAAATATTAACAAGATTCGCCGAGGCTTCTGACAGTTGCTGATTGGAGAGCAAAATTCTGTACGTTCGAATGTATCCTAGAGCAGTATAAATTCAGCGAGGCCACGGAAAAAATATTTACTGTGTGTGTGTGTGTGTGTGTGTGTGTGTGTGTGTGTGTGTATATGCATGTATGTGTGTGTATGTGCATATATGTGTGTGTGTGTGTGTGTGTATATGCATGTATGTGTGTGTGTGTATATGCATGTATGTGTGTGTGTATGTGCATATGTGTGTGTGTGTGTGTGTGTGTGTGTGTGTCATCCCCAAACACACATATGTTCAGAGTATAAATAGATTGTGATCAATATAACGTGAATTAGACTTTATCCACTTAACAAACAAGAGACATAAGACGAACGAAAATACACTGAGACCCATAAACTGGGAGACGAAACAAAATAACCAATTAAGGGCCAATTAAGGGACAGAACAATTCTAACATCACCACTGCCATCCCTAGATCCACCAATTAGCGCGCCAAACAAGCAACCATCCAGACCTATCTTCCGTGAAACACCAATTAAGGGACCACACATACACACACCAAACATCATTAGAACTACCCCCGAGAACCACCAATTAAGGGTGTCAAACAAGCTAACTACCCTGTGGTGTGGTAACCAAAACGGTCAGAAGGAGAGAGAGAGAGAGAGAGAGAGAGAGAGAGGTGGGGGAGATCAGGAGCCGCCAGGTAAGGTGCTCCTGAATTAACAATTTGTCTATTAGAGGTTGTAAAGGTGATAAACGCCTTCATGTGTTGTGGTCTCCGGCTCAGTGCTTCGTGATCAGCGGTTCGGTTCTCTGATTTAGTCTTTGATGAAGCGCGGTCTCTTCTTGTCTTGGCCTGTTTTTTGCCCTCGCCCGGTCACTGTGCTACTGTGTTGTGTGGTCAGTTGCCTCTTTGGCTCCGTCAGTTGTGGTCTCAGACTCTGGCCTTATTGGTCTCGAGTTCACTGTGTGTGTGTGTCCTTTGTCTTCACTAGGCCACTGTGCTAGCTGGGGGTGGTAGGTCTTGGTGTTGGCTTAGTTGTGGTCATTGTGTTCGATAAGACAATTTTCTATCTACTTTCTTTTTTCGGGAAATTCTGAACAGTAAACGATTTCATTACCACCATAAGCGTATAAAAAATCTCAGTAATTCTCATCTCACAATAATACCCAAAATGACTCTCACTTGACAGATCAGTCAGTAAATCTACGAGTACTATTCACTTTACCACACTCACCACACCAGTCAACAACCTACTCACTACTACTACTACTACTACTTTGCTGTCACTCGGAATCGAGCATGACGATCATCCAGCTATGGTACAATGATAAGAGTCATTAGGATGTCACCTAGGTTGGTGAGTTTTGAGGTGACTAAAGAGGCCGATACGGGACCCACAGGGTCGTCCACATTCGTTGCAAATGTGGAGGGCTGCATCTAGTGCGGGA
The DNA here is from genome assembly GCF_018991925.1 of Homarus americanus. Taxonomy (NCBI): domain Eukaryota; kingdom Metazoa; phylum Arthropoda; class Malacostraca; order Decapoda; family Nephropidae; genus Homarus; species Homarus americanus. The sequence goes on along the minus strand of NW_024754915.1, from coordinate 6,991 downwards.
GGGAACGTGGCAGCGTCTTTCCGGCGTTGGCGCTTGTCTGCCTCGGTTTGCAGTCGGGCTAACTCGAAAGTATTGGCACCTTCTCGTGAGGTGCTCCTCCAAGCGTTACGATGCGGAGTAATCGACTCGCAGGTGAGGGGGTCGATTTGGCACTTTTTCAGGTTCATCTTAAGACTATCCTTATACCTTTTCAATTGCCCGCCGGCGTTACTATTCGTTAGGTGACTGTCGTCCATGCGGGTAACATGGTCAGTCCAGCATAGCTGTTCATGGATAATGATAGCCTCGATGCCCCTAAAGTTGGTGTCAGCAAGAATACCGGCATTTGTTCTTGTCTTCCCAGCAAACTCGGAGGATGGAACGTAGACTACGTTGATGAAAGTTTTCAAGTGCTTTGAGGTGCTTCCTGTATGTGACCCATGTCTCACTGCCATATAGCAGGGTGGGGAGGACCACTGCTTGATATACATGCAGCTTTGTAGATAATTTCAGCTCCCTACAGCTGGAGACACGATTTCGGAGTCCGCCAAAGGGTTGATATGCACATCTGATCCAGTGCTGAATTTCTTCATCGATGTCTGTGGTGGTGGACAGGTGGGAGCCCAGATACCGAAAGTGGGTAATATTAGAGAGGGTAGTACCGTTAAACTGGATGGATGGTGGAGGTGTGTCTGAGCCTGGGGCAGGTTGAAAGATAATCCGAGTCTTATGTACATTCACCTCAAGGCTGAAATGCGCATACGCATCTGCGTAGGTGTTAGGATCTCCTGTAGGTCATGTTCAGTGTGAGCAACAAGGTTGAGGTCGTCTGCATACTGAAGTTCAGTAATGGAAGCTGCCAACACCTTTGTTTTTGCCCGGAGTCATCTTATGTTGAAAAGGCCCCCCTTCACCCGGTACTCGATGTCCACCCCGCCGGCTAAATTGGCACTGGCACGAGTAAGGAAGGCAGCCAAGAAAATGGAAAAGAGAGTTGGTGCCAGTTCACACCCTTGTTTAACCCGTTTGGATGGGGAAGAACTTAGACTGGGCTCCGTTGTGCAAGACACTGCCGTTCATGCCATCAAGCCGTTGCCTCACAATGGCAATGAATTATGATAGGCAGCCAAAACGGCTGAGGGTCCACCAGAGGGTTCCCTGTTGACCGAGTAGAAGGCCTTGGTTAGGTCGATGAAAGCCACGTATAGTTCACGACTCTGTTCTCTGCACTTTTCCTGTATCTGGCAGGCAGCAAAGATCATGTCAGTGGTGCCACGTTATGGTCTAAAACCACATTGAGATACTGGGAGGAAGTTTTCTGCCTCAGGAAGGAGTCTGTTTAGGAGGACTCGGGCGATAATCTTGCCATCTACAAATAGCAGCAAGAACCCACGGTAGTTGCCACAGTCTGACCGGTCTCCTTTGTTCTTATAAATATTGACAATGGAAGCATCCTTAAGAGCTTGGGGCATTTCCTCCTTTTCCCAAATATTCTCCAGGAAAGAGTGGAGACGGTTGGTAAGCAGAGGTCCTCCTACCTTATACACCTCGGCTGGGATTCAATCAGGCCCTGAGGCTTTGTTATTTTTCATCTGTTTGATGGCAGTAGTTACCTCATTCAGGGATGGAGGATAGCTGAGGTGGGTCAGCTCTAGCTGTTGAGGGACCTGCTGGGTAGTCAGGAAATCCACATTGGTGTTTCGGTTGAGCCATGAATGGTAGTGCTCTTTCCAGCGATGAAGGAGGCCTTTATCGTCTTTAATTATGAAGATACCGTCAGATGAGCGGAGGGGGGCTGCGCTACGAGTGGTTGGCCCATAAAATATTTTAATGGAATTGAAAAATTCGCGCATCTTGTGCTACTCTGCATGTTTTTGTATTTCACCTGCTTTATTTTTAAGCCAATCATTCTTTAGAATGCGAAGTTCCCGCTGGGCCAGCCGCTTTTTTCTTGCGGAAGGTATCAGCTTTGGTCCGAGACTGAAGGTTGTTCTGCCAGTCAGTAAAAGCAGTATGTTTATCATCGTTGAGTACTTTGATTGCCGGGTCATTTTTGTCAAACAAGTCCTGGTGTATTCTTTTGATCTGGCCGAGGGTCTCTCTGCAGGTTTATGCAGGTTTTTGTCATAACAGTGTTGAGAGTATCCCATTCGGCACTGGGATTCGCGTTGTTTGCTGTTGGGTTGTTTATAAGCCCATGTTCGAGCTGCTCTGAAAGCATGTGCTACTGCTGGGTCCTCCAGACACTTAGTATTAAATCTTTTTCTGGAGGCTTGCTGCCTTCGCCATTTTGGGGCGACGTGAAGTGAGAGCTTGGCTCTGACAAGTCGATGATCAGTCACAGTGGTCTGAGCCACGCATGGCACGGGTGATGGGGACATCTTGGCGATCTCTTTCTCTGACAATGATGTAGTCAATAAGATGCCAGTGTTTGGATTATGGGTGTTGTCACGAACCCTTGAACTTGTCGGCCTGCCTGAACAAGGTATTGGTGATAGTGAGGTTGTGTGCAGCACACTTGCTAAGGAGGAGTAGGCCGTTGGCATTACACTTGCCTAGTCCATTTCTCCCTATGGTTCCCTGCCAAATGTTAGCATCTCTGGCATTGAAGTCGCCAAGGAGCACAACCTTGTCTTCTCTCGGAATAGAGGTCAGCACTCTGTCAAGGTCGGCGTAAAAGGCCTCTTTGATGTCATCCTCTGCATCCAGTGTTGTGGGGCGCATGCACTGATGAAAAAGGCATGAAATGAGTGATTCTGTGGGACTCGAAGCGTCATGAGACGTTCGTTGATCCTATTAGGCATTTCAATTAGCCTATGTAAGATGCATTGGCGGATGGCAAAGCCAACTCCATAAATACGGGTTCTCTCTGCAGTAGGCTTACCCTTCCAGAAGGTTTAGCCGGACCCCCGTTCTGTGAGTTGGCCCTCATCTGGGAGTCAGGACTCACTGATGGCTGCTATGTCGATATTATACCTAGCCAGCTCTTTTGCCACAATGGCAGTTCTTCTTTCAGGATGCTCATTTGTGCCAGTATCCAGAAGGGTCCAGACATTCCATGCAGCGACCATAAGAGGTTGTATGGTTTGTTTTTGTTTGGATCTGTGATTTTGACTGTGTTTTCGACTGCAATAGGATGACCTTAATGGGTGCTGTTGCCCAGTCAGGTTGGGTTCTTAGGCAGGCTATGTTTAGGGCACCTTTTCTAGCCCCCTACCCATGTGGGGTGAGCAGAGTGGCTCCCCAAAAGGGTTGCTCAGTCGCACAGACAGGACCGGATTGCATTGTTGCCTAGAACCCAGTGCATAAACGACCATCTTATCTGTGCCGCCCATGTGCAGAGTTGTGACTAGAGACTCCCGGTAGTCATCTCTGCCTGTCCCCGTCGCCACTCGCCCGTCGCCATAGGACTTTTGGGGGTATAGGGGTTTTGATGATGATGAGAGGTATGATGAACTGGATGATGGCTGCGCGTGAGTTGACTTATGTGGTGAGGCAGGAGCGCAGGTACAAACCACACGCCTGCTATCCTATTCTGATCCAGGAAAGTGTTGCAACAAGATGCCATCCCTCTGAGGCCAACTGCTACTCCAAGATCCCCTGCTGAGCTAGCCTGGGCCCATGAGGCACCGTTACTGTGTGTTGCCACGGAGAGGCACAAGAAGCACGCACACATGTGCACATGCACACACACACAACCCTGACCACCAGAGGGTCAAGACCTATTCAGGCGCTGCTCCTGTGAGCAGCGGCCCCCCTTGGCCAGTGTTCAACCCATTCCCCAAGTCCCTCTCCCCGACCCATCCTCACCACCGGGATATCAACATAATCAAAAGTGACAATTTCGTTTCGGAAAGAAGTGGGACCAGTGATGAACAGTGTTTAAGCCAGTGAATTCAGCACTAGATAGTACCAGTGAGAGCCGTAAACCAGTGAGATAAGCACCCCTGGGAACTGACCGCCATCTTCTGACAAGGAGGTGCCAATCAGTCTACCTTGGGAACAACAGTGGGTCGGCTTCACACCTGACTACGAAATAACACAACACCACCCAGTAGGGTGGGGTATTGTGACACCACCCCACACCACCTGGTGTGCCCATGACCAAGAGTGGTCCTTCATATCAACACCCAAGGACGAGTTACTATACCACGTGAACACCACACCACCCGGTGTGCCCATGACCACATGAGGTCCGTCATAAATACCCGAGGACAATTTACTGCACCACGTGAACACCACACCACCCGGTGTCCCCATGACTACATGTGGTCCTTCGTATCAACACCCGAGGGCAAGTTACTGCACCACGTGAACACCACACCACCCGGTGTCCCCATGACTACGTGTGGTCCTTCATATCAACACCCGAGGACAAGTTACTGCACCACGTGAAAACCACACCACCCGGTGTCCCCATGACTACGTGTGGTCCTTCATATCAACACCCGAGGACAAGTTACTGCACCACGTGAACACCACACCACCCGGTGTCCCCATGACCACGTGAGGTCCTTCATATCAACACCAGAGGACAAGTTACTGCACCACGTGAACACCACACCACCCGGTATCCCCATGACTACGTGTGGTCCTTCATATCAACACCAGAGGACAAGTTACTGCACCACGTGAACACCACACCACCCGGTATCCCCATGACTACGTGTGGTCCTTCATATCAACACCCGAGGACAAGTTACTGCACCACGTGAACACCACACCACCCGGTGTCCCCATGACCACGTGAGGTCCTTCATATCAACACCCAAGGACGAGTTACTGCACCACATGAACACCACACCACCTGGTCTTTCCATGACCAGCCCAGGCCCGGGCCATCAACTGTAAACTATAATAATTTGTATGTTCAATCATTGTTCCTTCTTCTTTCAGTAACGAAAACTTTTGTTAAATGAACCACCCACCCCATGTCTTTGTATGCAATAAGTCATTTTTGTCCAACGTATATTTTCGGCCTTCGGGCTGCAGAACTTTTTCAATAAACCGTTAATTATTATTTACACACACACACACACAAACATGCACACAAAAAAACACATAAAAACACACACACAAAAACACACACACACATCCTTGACCACCAAAGGGTCAAGACGTACGCCAGGTCAACTGTTAAGTTGGCCCATACCAACTCCCTCCCCTGAACCCTCCTCCCCACCAGAATATCAACAAGTTCTCACCAGAAGTTACAATTTCATTTAGGAAAGGAATGAAACCAGTGTTGAACAGAGGTGAACAGTGCCTAAGTCAGTGAGAACAACTCAACAGTAACAGCTAAGTTAACCTTCACACAGTGAGGTCCCAGGTACCCAGTGATAATGGCCCGTGAGACCCAACAACAACCAGTGATGTGTTAATCCGTCTACGATAGGAAGGCCTGTGACCACACCTTACTCATATAACACCATCTGTGAGGGAATTACTGCACCACGTCAGGTCCCTCATAACACCATCTGTGAGGGAATTACTGAACCACGTCAGGTCCCTCATAACACCATCTGTGAGGGAATTACTGTACCATGTCAGGTCCCCCATAACACCATCTGTGAGGGAATTACTGTACCATGTCAGGTCCCTCATAACACCATCTGTGAGGGAACTACTACACAAAGTGAGGCCCCTCATAACACCATCTGTGAGGGAATTACTACACCATGTCAGGCTCCTCATAACACCATCTGTGAGAGAATTACTACACCATGTGAGGTCCCTCATAACACCATCTGTGAGGGAATTACTACACCACGTGAGGTCCCTCATAACACCATCTGTGAGGGAACTACTACACTACGTGAGGTCCCTCCTAACATCATCTGGGAGGGAATTACTACACTACGTGCTACGTGTTTGCTGTTCAACACCTACGTTAATCTGTATGTTCACTGCATGTTCCTTTACCTTTCTCTAATGAAGGCTTTTGTTAAACCACCAATGTATGTAATAAGACATTTATGTCCAATGTATATTTTCAGCCTTCGGGCTGCAGAACTTTTTCAACACACACACACACACACACACACACACACATTACATCCTTGACCAATGGCGGGTCAAGACGTGACTCATGCCCTCCCAGAGCAGCCAGGTCAACTGTTATGTTGGCCCATACCAACTCCCTCCCCTGAACCCTACTCCCCACCGGAATATCAACAAGTTCACGCCAGAAGTTACTATTTCATTTAGGAAAGAAATGGAACCAGTGTCAAACAGAGGTGAACAGTGGTGAACAGTGCTTAAGTCAGTGAGAACAACTCAACAGTAACAGTGGTACCCAAGTTGACCTTTCACACAGTGAGGTCCCAGGTACCCAGTGATAACGGCCTGTGAGACCCAACTACCAGCGATGTGTTAATCCGTCTACGATAGGAAGGCCTGGAACCACACCTCACTCATATAACACCATCTGTGAGGGAATTACTGCACCACGTGAGGCCCCTCATAACACCATATGTGAAGGAGTTACTACACCACGTGAGGCCCCTCATAACACCACCTGTGAGGGAATTACTACACCACGTGAGGCCCCTCATAACACCATCTGTGAGGGAATTATTACACCACGTGAGGCCCCTCATAACACCATCTGTGAGGGAATTACTACACACGTGAGGCCCCTTGTAACACCATCTGTGAGGACCATTACACCCACGTGAGGCCCCTCATACCCATCTCAGAGGAACTACTACACCACGTGAGGCCCTCATAAACACCATCTGTGGTGGAACGATTTACACTAATGTGAGGCCCCTCATAACACCATCTGTGAGGGAACTACTACACCACGTGAGGTCCCTCCTAACACCATCTGGGAGGGAGTTACTACACTACGATTTTGCTGTTCAACACCTACATTAATCTGTATGTTCACTGTATGTTCCTTTACCTTTCTCTAATGAAGGCTTTTGTTAAACCACCAATGTATGTAATAAGTCATTTATGCCCACTGTATATTTTCAGCCTTCGGGCTGCAGAACTTTTTCAATAAACC
>NW_024754914.1:0-21632 GCF_018991925.1 Homarus americanus | reverse complement strand
GTTGTCGGGAGGAGGGGGGAGGAGAGGAGAGGAGAGGGGAGGCGAGGAGAGGAGAGGGGGGCTTTGGAGGTTGTTGGGTTAATTTATAGTATGGAAGGATTCCTTAGGTGTGATATGATTTGTGTTGCTAATGAATAGTTGTATTGAGCTTGGCAGGTTTTTTAGGAGGGTCAGCGCTTGTTAGAAAGTTCGGGTATATAGTTTTTCTTTGGGAGGATTGAAGGTGTTAATTAGTGATTGGATAGTGAGTTAGCTTTTTGGGAGGGATTGGGGAGTAAGATTGGTTAAGCTAAGTTTTTCTTTTGGGAGGATTGAAGGTGTTGATTAGTGATTGGATGGAGAGTTAGCATTTTTTTATAGGAGGGATTGTGAGTAAGGTTGGGTGGGTTAAGTTTTTCTTTTGGGAGGATTGTAGGTTTTGTTAGTGGTTGGCAGAGTTGGGTTAATCATTGCATTCTTTCTTTCCTTTGGCTAGTAAAGGACTTCTGCAATTGCGGTAGGCTCTTGCAGGTATTGTGAGTTCTGGCCCCATTCTTGAGGGAGAGGGTTTGTGTACAGGAACATTGCACCCCTCCCCGACCTTATTGGCTAAGGGAGGCGTTCAATGTCGTCTGCAATTTGGTACCGTTTTTATTAGGCACACCTCTCCGACCTTATTGGCTAAGGGAGTTGCCCATAAAACAGTGTAGGTAACATTCTTGAGGGAGAGGGCTTGCGTACAGGCACTGTGGAACTCTCCCCGACCTTATTGGCTAAGGGAAACATACATGTCATCCGAGTTAGTATGGGATGGGTAAGTTAGGTATTTGTTTTGGGAGGAGTGATAGGGTGTGGTTAGTTAATGGTAGAATGGTTATTTATTATTTTGTGTGGGATTGCTAGTAACGGCTGGGTATGTTAGGTTTTTTATTTTGGGAGGAGTGATAGGGTGTGGTTAGTTAGTGGTAGAATGGTTATTTTTTATTTTGTGTGGGATTGCTAGTAACGGCTGGGTATGTTAGGTTTTTATTTTGGGAGGAGTGATAGGTTTTTCTTTCTTTTGTTTGTATAGTGCAGGTTGAGTGGGTTATATTTTTTGGGTGTGGTTATAGGGAAGTTATTAATACAAGGGAGGTGGGAGGGGAGTGTTTGGTCTGTTTAGTATGGAGGGATTTCTGTCTCTGAATCTGCGTGGGAGTATGATGTTGTCGAAATAATCCTCCCATTGAGGGTAAGTAGTGAGGAGTGATTCTATTTGTTTGTCACCTAGTTGTCTCCAGTAGATGTTAAGTGGGGGGACGGAGCTGAGTTCATGTAGATGACTATTTCGGGTGAAGGATGACCAGTGTGTGTTATGGATGAATCTTAGTGCTTTGTTTTGTATGACTTGAAGTTTCTTGGCGCTTGATGGTGGTGCTAGCTGGAGTGTGTTAGGTGCATAAGTCAATAGTGGGCGTATGAGGGCTTTGAATAGGTGTGTTTTGGTTTTGATTGATGCGGTTCTGAATCTGTATATATTCCCGAGTGTTTTGTTTGCGATCAAAGCCTTCATATTGGTGTGTAGTGTCATGGTGATGGTGTCGTTGAATGTGACTCCTAGGATTGTGTTTGTTCGTTTGATAGTTATAGGTGAAGGGTAGGCGATGTAGGGGTTTAGGTAAATGTGACGTGGTTGTCGTCTTTTGGTGCCGAAGTAGGTGATTTGTGCTTTGTTCGGGTTGGTTTGTATTCGCCATCGGAGTTCCCATTGTGTAACTTGTTCGAGTTCCCTGTGAGCTTTGTCTGTTAGGTGATCAAGAGTTCTGTGTCTGACTAGTTGGGTTACATCGTCGGCGTACTGCATTGTCAGAGAGTCGATGTGTAAGGGGTCGGGTAAGTCGTTTGTGTAAAGAATGTATAGTGTTGGGGACAGGACTGATCCTTGTGGGACTCCTGCATGCAGTGTGAAGTGGTCAGAGTAGGCAGGTGTGACTTTTATCCTCATTTTTCTGTCTGTTAGGAAGTTACATAGTAATTGTTGTGATTTTTGAGGGAGGTTAAAATTGGTGCATATCTTGTACTTTAATCCATCGTGCCAAACTGTGTCGAAGGCTTTTTGTACGTCTTTTGTAATGAGTGCTATCTTGTATGCATCTTTGTTCATGTGGAGGTAGTTTGTGATTATATTGAGTGCGTCTTGAGTTGAGTGGTGTGCTCTGAAGCCGAACTGCTTGTAGGACAGTAGTTGTTCATCTTCAAGGTGGTATCTGAGGTGGGTGTTGTATAGTCTTTCAAAAGTTTTGCCTAAGACTTCTAGTATGCTGATCGGTCTGTAGTTTTGAGGATCTGTTGGGTTTTTGTTTGGTTTAGGTATCATGACGGCTGTGGCTGTCTTAAAGAGCTTTGGGAAGTATCCTGTAGCCAGTTGGGTGTTGTAGAGGTATGTAATGGCTGTGATTGTTTCTCGGGGCAGGTGCTTCAGGATTGCTTGACCAATATTGCTGTCACCTGGTGTTTTCTTTTTGGTTTTGTCCAGTGCTTGTGCGACTTCTGTTGGGGTGAAAGGAGCAGTGAGGGTGTGGTCCTGTGTGAGAGTGGAGGTATCTATTGTGTTGTCAGGAGTTGTTCTGTCGTGAAGTGTTTGCATGTGTGTGGTGATGTTGTTTATGTGGTTTAAGATGTACCTTTGTTGTGTGGGGGGGTGTGGGTGGAAAATGTGTTCCCAGTGTTGTTTTAGTGTTTGTGCTACGTCGGCTGGCTCATTGATTTTCCTACCATTTACTAGCAGGTGACAGCCGGTCTCCTCGCCAAAATCTGTAGAGCAGACAAGCCCACAGTTGCCAAGATTCGAATCAGTGCCTCCTTCCACCTCGACCACAGAGTGCGAGGGGCCACCTGGTCGCACGAGGCAATCGAGGTCATCCGACACCTGCAAGCAGAAACACTCGTCAAGAACAACCAAGACACACGAGACAATGGTTACACTGTTCCTCCACCATGGAGCCCTCCACCAGCCACACTCAAATTTACCGACCTAGGCGATAGTAAAGCCAACCTCCAGAAGGAGGACCTCAAAAAAATAACTCTCGAAGCCATAGCCACCGAGACACCGGCTGATGCAGCATCATACTTCACAGACGGCTCGGTGGACCCAAAACATCATAGATCCGGAGCGGCCTTCTACACCCAAGGTCAGACCCTCCAATGGAGACTTTCCAACGACTGCTCCACCCTACAAACAGAACTGGTAGCAATCTCAAAGGCCCTACAACACGCTGCAACACAACACAACAAGTCCGTCATAATTCACACGGACTCGAAATCGGCCATGCAGGCGCTGCAACACAGTCAACCAAGAGACAACGTCCACATCATCACCTCGATCCTCGCACAGCTACAGGAATTCCAAAGCCAAAACCGACCAGTCGTCTTACACTGGATTCCCAGTCATGTAGGGATCGGAGGAAACGACGTGGCAGACGAAGCAGCCAAGGCAGCTACACGTTCTAGTAGCGTACACATCCAAGTTCCAGCAAGTGTGCAACAGATCAAGAATCACCTCAGAAAGACTACCAAGCTCCACATCAAAAAGAGCTTCCTTCATGCACTCAACGCTGGTTCCCAATCAGCCAAATGGTACCTGGCGGCCACAAAAGGGGAACCACCTTTCGCTGACAAGAAAACTCCAAGACAAACCCAAGTCAGCCTTCACCGACTACGACTAGGGTACAAGTGCTCCTGGCAGATGATCGGAAATGACGTCACGGAATACACCTACTGTCAGGAGCCAGCAGCCAACCCACTTGAACACTATCTCCTCGATTGCGAGGTCACACAAAGCCTCCGAAACAGAACTCAAATCTCCCAAGAAACACACACAACACCAGCGGCCACTCTAACCCGAAAGGCCCATACAGACCACATTCACCACCTACTCCGGGTCATCACACGATACCCACCACCCAGATAGCTTAGAAAGCATCCTCTCCCAGCAAGTGCGGACCCCAGTTCGGGGGGCGCGCCACTCCGAAGCTGACCACGTCCAAGAGTGGGGGCTGGTGGTAAGCGTCCACTGATCGGGGGTCCGCTCACACTTGCAACCTGCAGTATCCCTCCAATCTGCAGGTGGGACCACCTCCAATCCCAATCCGGTCTGGCTGCTCCTGGAGCTCCAGCCGGAACCACCAAACGGGCCGCCTATAGGCAAAGGCCCGTGTCGGACTACGGTCCGACAATCTATACAACAACAACAATCACTTCTCACATCGCTCCTGAACCAAGAAGACCTCTCAACAAGACCTCCTGCTGGACCCGGAACTGTGAAGACCGCCCTCTCCCTTGTGCCATTGTTGGCCATCTTCCCGGACCGGACCACCCACGACTGTCATCGCCCACAACAACTCACGAGCGTTCTCGGTTTATCGAGCATTAGCTTGCCCTCCCCACTGGTGGTGTGAGTGACCCACACTCCAGCTGGAGAGCAGTTATAGCGCGATATTCCCGGCGTGGTTTGAGCTCTTTTCCTTCTACTACTATTTTTCCTTTTTCGCTCTGGCCTAGGGACCTGCACCCTCAAAAGTGTATTCGTCCTGCGGTCCCCCCTGTAACTGTTCACCTCCCTCCCAGGAGATTGTGAACACGAAAGGGGTTCGGAGCAAAACCCTCCCCAGCCGAGTCTTTCCAGGAAAACCGTGATCGTGCGGGTCCACCTGGAAAGAGGGTAGCAATCCTTATCCTTCCCAAATAGGCACACTTAGCTCACGTCTATAAGTGAGCAGTCACATACACTAGGAAGTAGGCTTCCCCAATCGGGGCTCCGGGGGAGAAGCTCAGGAACCACTCTACGACCACCAGCCAGTGGGGAGTGCTGTAATTCCTCTGCTATTTACTCAACCGGAATAGGTAGGATCTAAAAAAAAAAAACCCGGTTATGGAGCGCGTACGCCCTCCTAACCGCGATCCCCGCCTGAACCGCCAACCTGACGACCCGAACTACGACAGGCTCCGCACAGAGAAAGCGGACCAGTTACGCGCCTTAAATGAAGCCCTGAAAAGTAGGAACAATACCACCACCTCCAACAACTCCACCACCACTGCTACCGCCACTGAGGACAACTGGACGAAGGTAGAAAACAAGAAACGCCGACGTGCCTTTTCGGGAAACGATTGCCGTCAAGCAGCCCCCAAGGCACCCATCACCACCACCAGCTCACCTCCAACGACACTGCCAAAATTCCGGATCACGAAAACGGACGCAAAAACAACATATGCCGCCGTCACAGAGATGGAAAAGCTAAATCCACTGGCCAAGTTCTCAGTGCGGCCCAACCTAAAGGGGGAGATGATTATTCACCCCAAAGACAAGAACTCCGCCACCACCCTCGACACTTACCTGCAAAACACCACCACCGTTACTTCAACCAAGCTAGACCCCGCCCAGAAACTGATGAAGTCGGTAGTCCTCCGGTACCCAAAGGAACTACCTCTCGAACCCCTGGAGAACCACCCGAAGATCTTAAAAGCCGAGAGATGCTCTCCCCTGTCCGACAAGACGGCCACCACGAAACAAGTACTCATAACGCACTACGGCTCACCCCCCAGCACCATAGACCTCAAAACCTGGGGGATCTACGAAGTGAGGCCCTTCGTCCCAGAGCCCCTGCGGTGCTTCAGATGCCAGAAATACGGGCACCATCAGACAAGGTGCACGTACAGGGAAATCTGCGCTGTCTGCGCACAGAAGCACGGCACACAATCCTGCCTCACCAAGCTGAAAAATGGGTAAAAAATTGCCCCCAAGTGTGCCAACTGCGGGGGCAAACACCACGCCTGGAATCCTGGATGCTCCGAGAGAACAAAGAGGGTCCAGGCAAACCGACCAGCAGCAAGACCGGGCCCCACCGCCTACACACCAGCCCCACCAAGTACCTTCGTGTGGGGAACCCAAAGGCCCAAACAACAAAGACAACCTCCTCAGCCAGTCAACACCCAAAGTACAGCCCAGTTTCCTGGCCTCACTACAGCCACACCTCAGCCACCCAAACAGCAGACAACGACAACCACGAGAAAGACAAAAGAAGCACACACCAAGGCACCAGAAGGAATGATACACGTATCAGACCTAGCCAAGGTACTGACAACCTTCGCGGAGGGCCTAGCCGGACTACTGGGCCACAAGATCCAACCCACACAGCTCCAAATACTCATGGGGAGCGTCCTCGGGCAAGTCGCCACAGCTCCAGCCACCTCAGTGGAGGAAGCCACGCCGGTCCGCACACGAGTAACAGCCGAGGTACACTCTATACCGAAGAAGGCCACCAGAGAACCCAAGATACCGACAGCTCCCAAGATATCGACAGCTCCCAGAAAGAAACTGGACGTTTCAACTCCCCTGAACCGAACCACGGCCCAGAAGGCAAAAACCACAGAACACGAAGACATGGACCTGATTCAGTTGGAATCGAACTTGGACATCTCCATCGAGGACCACCAGAAGTCCCCGATGAAACAGTGGTGAAAAACGTCAGCACCCTGAACATCCTAACATGGAATGCTCAGGGCATCAAAAACAAGAAACACCTCCTACAAGAAGCAGCAGCCAAGGACAAGCTTGACATCATACTGCTACAAGAAACACTTCTACAAGAACACCACTGTTTCAAATTCAGCGGTTACAAGACATACAGGAGGCATTTCACGCAGGCGTCAACAAGAGGATGTATGATCTTGGTCAAGTCAAGCATACCCTCCGCCGATGTCACGTAGCAATTTCCATGTGGGGAAAACATCGAGACACAGGCCGTCAAAGTAACCCTCCAAGAACGGGAATTAACTGTTCACAACATCTACAAGAACCCAAGGGGCTCACTGGAGGTTACTCAATTATTTGCCTCGGCCGCTGACCACGCCACACTCATAGGAGGGGATTTCAACGCACATCGTCCCTTCCTAAGCTCGGCAAGCCCCACAAATGAAGACGGCCTACACCAATACACCACCTTTCAAGATACACCCGAGATCTGCCTCCTGAACACCGGAGAGCCCACCCACACTAGGGGAGGAAGGCTAGATCTAACCTTCGTCTCCAGTGCACTACAGCCTTCGGCCTCCTGGCAGATACACCCCACGCTGACCAGCGACCACTTCGCCACCCTAACAACGCTGAAGGTGAACAAACTCCCCACTCCACCCCCCCCGAGATGGAGATACAATACCCAAAAGGCAGATTGGGGACTCTTTAAGAAACACCTGGCTAAGTGGCGCGAAAAATCACAGCCGGCCGGCGCAGCACCCGCGGATGAGACAACCCTCCACCACCAATTGGTCGAGGCGTTTCACCAAGCGGCAGAAGAGGCTATCCCAAAAACAAAACCCACATCAAGACAGTACAATGATTACTGGTACTACTGTCCCAGGGTGAAAGAACTCAACCACAGAGAGAACATGGCCCGAAGAAACTACAGGAGACATCCCACGGCAACAAACAGACTTCTCCTGCAAGTCATAGATAAGGATACCAGGGAAGAGAAGGAAGAAATTAAAAACGTAAGCTGGCTCAAGTGGTGCTCCGAACTGAACGAGCACACCTCCCTTGGCAAGATGTGGGCCCAGATCCGAAGGGCATCTGGGAAGGCAACACCACCACCTACTAACTCATCCCAACCCAGAAGAGGAAGCCGAGAGACTTGCAAAACTGTTCTCTGACCGAGCAGCAACGAAAAACCTCCCGAGACAGGCGGAGGAGACACAACGGCGTCTGCGACAGGTCAGACTCCAGATGATCGAAGAGGCCTGCAACAGTGAAGATGACACTGACAGACCATTCAACCAGCAAGAACTCCAGAAGTCGCTAAAACGAAGCAAGGACACAGCACCAGGGGCCGACAGGATAACCTACTCCATGCTTTCTCATGCCGGTACAGCCGGACACGAGGCTCTGCTGCAAGCCATCAATGCTTCGTGGACAGCACAAAGACTCCCACCGGAATGGAAGAAGGCAGATATACAGCCCATTCCGAAGCCCAGAGAACCAGACAAACCGAGGCCCATCTCCCTTCTCAGCTGCATAGCGAAGACGGGAGAAAGAATGGCTCTCAACCGACTCAAGTGGAAAGTAGGCAGCCCACACCCTCACATCTTTGCTTACACCGAGAACACCGGCACAGGCAACAACATCGCCGAGATACTCAGCACAGTGGACAACAAACCAGCTCTGGTGGTCTTCCTCGACCTGGAGAAAGCCTTCGAACTAGCAAATCCTTGGCCATTACAACTACGCTCGCTAAAAAAGGCGTCAAAGGAAGGTTGCTGGGGTGGATCCAGAACTACCTCACACAGAGAGAAGCACGAGTACGCTTTCAGGGAGCAACCTCAAGCTACAGGGTCCATGAAAACGGAACCCCACAAGGAGGCATCCTCAGTCCAATGCTGTTCAACGTCCTGATGGAAAATCTAGTCAAACTTCCCTTCAGACAAACAGCCAAGCTCCTATGCTATGCAGACGACTTACAGCTTATAGTAAGAGGATCGAACAGACTAGCCAACACGCAACACGCACTCCAACTTATAGAAGAGGAGTGCAACAGACTTGGACTCAAGATAAATCCAGCCAAGTCGAAAGCGATGGCCATCTGCACAGACACACCAGACAAGATGCTCTCCATACAAAACACGCCGGTAGTCTGGACCAACGCCCACCAGTGTCTTGGAATCTGGTTTGACCAGAAACTCACCTTCAAGCCGCAACTCGAGTATCTCAGGCACAGGACGAAGAGCAGACACAATATAATGAGGTCGCTCACCAGCAAATCCGCAGGAGCAAACCTTCATGTGCTCAAAGCCTACTACACGGCCGCCATCAGATCGCTGGTAGATTACAGTGCTCCAGCACTCATTGGACTGAGAGAAGACCAAATAGCTAAGCTAGAAGTCATCCAAAACAATGCTCTCAGGACCATGCTCGGAGCACCCATGTGGACCAGAATTTGCAATCTGCAAATGGAAACCGAACTACCACCCCTGGCAGTACGAGTCAAGCAGGTGACAGCTGGTCTCCTCGCCAAAATCTGTAGAGCAGACAAGCCCACAGTTGCCAAGATTCGAATCAGCGCCTCCCTCCACCTCGACCACAGAGTGCGAGGGGCCACCTGGTCGCACGAGGCAAGCGAGGTCATCCGACACCTGCAAGCAGCAACACTCGTCAAGAACAACCAAGACACACGAGACAATGGTTACACTGTTCCTCCACCATGGAGCCCTCCACCAGCCACACTCAAATTTACCGACCTCGGCGATAGTAAAGCCAACCTCCAGAAGGAGGACCTCAAAAAAATAACTCTCCAAGCCATAGCCACCGAGACACCGGCTGATGCAGCATCATACTTCACAGACGGCTCGGTGGACCCAAAACATCATAGATCCGGAGCGGCCTTCTACACCCAAGGTCAGACCCTCCAATGGAGACTTTCCAATGACTGCTCCACCCTACAAACAGAACTGGTAGCAGTCTCAAAGGCCCTACAACACGCTGCAACACAACACAACAAGTCGATCATAATTCACACGGACTCGAAATCGGCCATGCAGGCGCTGCAACACAGTCAACCAAGAGACAACGTCCACATCATCACCTCGATCCTCGCACAGCTACAGGAATTCCAAAGCCAAAACCGACCAGTCGTCTTACACTGGATTCCCAGTCATGTAGGGATCGGAGGAAACGACGTGGCAGACGAAGCAGCCAAGGCAGCTACACGTTCTAGTAGCGTACACATCCAAGTTCCAGCAAGTGTGCAACAGATTAAGAATCACCTCAGAAAGACTAGCAAGCTCCACATCAAAAAGAACTTCCTTCATGCACTCAACGCTGGTTCCCAATCAGCCAAATGGTACCTGGCGGCCACAAAAGGGGAACCACCTTTCGCTGACAAGAAAACTCCAAGACAAACCCAAGTCAGCCTTCATCGACTACGACTAGGGTACAAGTGCTCCTGGCAGATGATCGGAAACGACGTCATGGATTGCACCTACTGTCAGGAGCCAGCAGCCAACCCACTTGAACACTATCTCCTCGATTGCGAGGTCACACAAAGCCTCCGAAACAGAACTCAAATCTCCCAAGAAACACACACAACACCAGCGGCCACTCTAACCCGAAAGGCCCATACAGACCACATTCACCACCTACTCCGGGTCATCACACGATACCCACCACCCAGATAGCTTAGAAAGCATCCTCTCCCAGCAAGTACGGACCCCAGTTCGGGGGGCGCGCCACTCCGAAACTGACCACGTCCAAGAGTGGGGGCTGGTGGTAAGCGTCCACTGATCGGGGGTCCGCTCACACTTGCAACCTGCAGTATCCCTCCAATCTGCAGGTGGGACCACCTCCAATCCCAATCCGGTCTGGCTGCTCCTGGAGCTCCAGCCGGAACCACCAAACGGGCCGCCTATAGGCAAAGGCCCGTGTCGGACTCCGGTCCGACAATCTCTACAACAACAACAACCCAACCAGCCTCACATCGCTCCTGAACCAAGAAGACCTCTCAACAAGACCTCCTGCTGGACCCGGAACTGTGAAGACCGCCCTCTACCTTGTACCATTGTTGGCCATCTTCCCGGACCGGACCACCCACGACTGTCATCGTCCACAACAACTCACGAGCGTTCTCGGTTTATCGAGCATTAGCTTGCCCTCCCCACTGGTGGTGTGAGTGACCCACACTCCAGCTGGAGAGCAGTTATAGCGCGATATTCCCGGCGTGGTTTGAGCTCTTTTCCTTCTACTACTATTTTTCCTTTTTCGCTCTGGCCTAGGGACCTGCACCCTCAAAAGTGTATTCGTCCTGCGGTCCCCCCTGTAACTGTTCACCTCCCTCCCAGGAGATTGTGAACACGAAAGGGGGTTGGAGCAAAACCCATCCCAGCCGAGTCTTTCCAGGAAAACCGTGATCGTGCGGGTCCACCTGGAAAGAGGGTAGCAATCCTTATCCTTCCCAAATAGGCACACTTAGCTCACGTCTATAAGTGAGCAGTCACATACACTAGGAAGTAGGCTTCCCCAACGGGGCTCCGGGAGAGAAGCTCAGGAACCACTCTACGACCACCAGCCAGTGGGGAGTGCTGTAATTCCTCTGCATTTTACTCAACCGGAATAGGTAGGATCTAAAAAAAAAAAAATAAAAAAAAAAAAATAAATAACCCAGGTTATGGAGCGCGTACGCCCTCCTAACCGCGACCCCCGCCTGAACCGCCAACCTGACGACCCGAACTACGACAGGCTTCGCACAGAGAAAGCAGACCAGTTACGCGCCTTCAATGAAGCCCTGAAAAGTAGGAACACTGCCACCACCTCCAACAACTCCACCACCACCACCACCTCCACCACCACCACCACTGCTACCGCTACTGAGGACAACTGGACGAAGGTAGAAAACAAGAAACGCCGACGTGCTTTTTCGGGAAACGAATGCCGTCAAGCAGCCCCAAAGGCACCCATCACCACCACCAGCTCACCTCCAACGACACTGCCAAAATTCCGGATCACGAAAACGGACGCAAAAACAACATATGCCGCCGTCACAGAGATGGAAAAGCTAAATCCTCTGGCCAAGTTCTCAATGCGGCCCAACCTAAAGGGGGAGATGATCGTTCACCCCAAAGACAAGAACTCCGCCACCACCCTCGACACTTACCTGCAAAACACCACCACCATTACTTCAACCAAGCTAGACCCCGCCCAGAAACTGATGAAGTCGGTAGTCCTCCGGTACCCAAAGGAACTACCTCTCGAACCCCTGGAGAACCACCCGAAGATCCTAAAAGCCGAGAGATGCTCTCCCCTGTCCGACAAGACGGCCACCACGAAACAAGTGCTCATAACGCACTACGGCTCACCCCCCAGCACCATAGACCTCAAAACCTGGGGATCTACGAAGTGAGGCCCTTCGTCCCAGAGCCCCTGCGGTGCTTCAGATGCCAGAAATACGGGCACCATCAGACAAGGTGCACGTACAAGGAAATCTGCGCAGTCTGCGCACAGAAGCACGGCACACACTCCTGCCTCACCAAGTTGAAAAATGGGGAAAAAATTGCCCCCAAGTGTGCCAACTGCGGGGGCAAACACCACGCCTGGAACCCTGGATGCTCCGAGAGAACAAAGAGGGTCCAGGCAAACCGACCAGCAGCAAGACCGGCCCCCACCGCCTACACACCAGCCCCATCAAGTACCTTCGTGTGGGGAACCCAAAGGCCAAAACAACAAAGACAACCTCCTCAGCCAGTCAACACCCAAAGTGCAGCCCAGTTTCCTGGCCTCACTACGGCCACACCTCAGCCACCCAAGCAGCAGACAACGACAACCACGAGAAAGACAAAAGAAGCACACACCAAGGCACCAGAAGGAATGATACACGTATCAGACCTAGCCAACCGAACCACGGCCCAGAAAGCAAAAAACACAGAACACGAAGATATGAACCTGATCCAGTTGGAATCGAACTTGGACATCTTCATCGAGGACCACCAGAAGTCCCCGATGAAACAGTGGTGGAAAACATCATCACCCTGAACATCCTAACATGGAATGCTCAGGGCATCAAAAACAAGAAACACCTCCTACAAGAAGCAGCAGCCAAGGACAAGCTTGACATCATACTGCTACAAGAAACACTTCTACAAGAACACCACTGTTTCAAATTCAGCGGTTACAAGACATACAGGAGGCATTTCACGCAGGCGTCAACAAGAGGATGTATGATCTTGGTCAAGTCAAGAATACCCTCCGCCGATGTCACGCAGCAATTTCCATGTGGGGAAAACATCGAGACACAGGCCGTCAAAGTAACCCTCCAAGAACGGGAATTAACTGTTCACAACATCTACAAGAACCCAAGGGGCTCACTGGAGGTTACTCAATTATTTGCTTCGGCCGCCGACCACGCCACACTCATAGGAGGGGATTTCAACGCACATCATCCCTTCCTAAGCTCGGCAAGCCCCACAAATGAAGACGGCCTACACCTATACACCACCTTTCAAGATACACCTGAGATCTGCCTCCTGAACACCGGAGAGCCCACCCACACTAGGGGAGGAAGGCTAGATCTAACCTTCGTCTCCAGTGCACTACAGCCTTCGGCCTCCTGGCAGATACACCCCACGCTGACCAGTGACCACTTCGCCACCCTAACAACGCTGAAGGTGAACAAACTCCCCACTCCACCTCCCCCGAGATGGAGATACAACACTCAAAAGGCAGACTGGGGACTCTTCAAGAAACACCTGGCTAAGTGGCGCGAAAAATCACAGCCGGCCGGCGCAGCACCCGTGGACGTGACAACCCTCCACCACCAATTGGTCGAGGCGTTTCACCTCGCGGCAGAAGAGGCTATCCCAAAAACAAAACCCACATCAAGACAGTACAATGATGACTGGTACTACTGTCCCAGGGTGAAAGAACTCAACCACAGAGTGAACATGGCCCGAAGAAACTACAGGAGACATCCCACGGAAACAAACAGACATCTCCTGCAAGTCATAGTTAAGGATACCAGGGAAGAGAAGGAAGAAATTAAAAACGTAAGCTGGCTCAAGTGGTGCTCCGAACTGAACGAGCACACCTCCCTTGGCAAGATGTGGGCCCAGATCCGAAGGGCATCTGGGAAGGCAACACCACCACCACCAACCCATCCCAACCCAGAAGAGGAAGCCGAGAGACTTGCAAAACTGTTCTCTGACCGAGCAGCAACGAAAAACCTCCCGAGACAGGCGGAGGAGACACAACGGCGTCTGCGACAGGTCAGACTCCAGATGATCGAAGAGGCCTGCAACAGTGAAGATGACACTGACAGACCATTCAACCAGCAAGAACTCCAGAAGTCGCTAAAACGAAGCAAGGACACAGCTCCAGGGGCCGACAGGATAACCTACTCCATGCTTTCTCATGCCGGTACAGCCGGACACGAGGCTCTGCTGCAAGCCATCAATGCTTCGTGGACAGCACAAAGACTCCCACCGGAATGGAAGAAGGCAGATATACAGCCCATTCCGAAGCCCAGAGAACCAGACAAACCGAGGCCCATCTCCCTTCTCAGCTGCATAGCGAAGACGGGAGAAAGAATGGCTCTCAACCGACTCAAGTGGAAAGTAGGCAGCCCACACCCTCACATCTTTGCTTACACCGAGAACACCGGCACAGGCAACAACATCGCCGAGATACTCAGCACAGTGGACAACAAACCAGCTCTGGTGGTCTTCCTCGACCTGGAGAAAGCCTTCGAACTAGCAAATCCATTGGCCATTACAACTACGCTCGCTAAAAAAGGCGTCAAAGGAAGGTTGCTGGGGTGGATCCAGAACTACCTCACACAGAGAGAAGCACGAGTACGCTTTCAGGGAGCAACCTCAAGCTACAGGGTCCACGAAAACGGAACCCCACAAGGAGGCATCCTCAGTCCAATGCTGTTCAATGTCCTGATGGAAAATCTAGTCAAACTTCCCTTCAGACAAACAGCCAAGCTCCTATGCTATGCAGACGACTTACAGCTTATAGTAAGAGGATCGAACAGACTAGCCAACACGCAACACGCACTCCAACTTATAGAAGAGGAGTGCAACAGACTTGGACTCAAGATAAATCCAGCCAAGTCGAAAGCGATGGCCATCTGCACAGACACACCAGACAAGATGCTCTCCATACAAAACACGCCGGTAGTCTGGACCAACGCCCACCAGTGTCTTGGAATCTGGTTTGACCAGAAACTCACCTTCAAGCCGCAACTCGAGTATCTCAGGCACAGGACGAAGAGCAGACACAATATAATGAGGTCGCTCACCAGCAAATCCGCAGGAGCAAACCTTCATGTGCTCAAAGCCTACTACACGGCCGCCATCAGATCGCTGGTAGATTACAGTGCTCCAGCACTCATTGGACTGAGAGAAGACCAAATAGCTAAGCTAGAAGTCATCCAAAACAATGCTCTCAGGACCATGCTCGGAGCACCCATGTGGACCAGAATTTGCAATCTGCAAATGGAAACCGAACTACCACCCCTGGCAGTACGAGTCAAGCAGGTGACAGCCGGTCTCCTCGCCAAAATCTGTAGAGCAGACAAGCCCACAGTTGCCAAGATTCGAATCAGTGCCTCCCTCCACCTCGACCACAGAGTGCGAGGGGCCACCTGGTCGCACGAGGCAAGCGAGGTCATCCGACACCTGCAAGCAGAAACACTCGTCAAGAACAACCAAGACACACGAGACAATGGTTACGCTGTTCCTCCACCATGGAGCCCTCCACCAGCCACACTCAAATTTACCGACCTAGGCGATAGTAAAGCCAACCTCCATAAGGAGGACCTCAAAAAAATAACTCTCGAAGCCATAGCCACCGAGACACCGGCTGATGCAGCATCATATTTCACAGACGGCTCGGTGGACCCAAAACATCATAGATCCGGAGCGGCCTTCTACACCCAAGGTCAGACCCTCCAATGGAGACTTTCCAATGACTGCTCCACCCTACAAACAGAACTGGTAGCAATCTCAAAGGCCCTACAACACGCTGCAACACAACACAACAAGTCCGTCATAATTCACACGGACTCGAAATCGGCCATGCAGGCGCTGCAACACAGTCAACCAAGAGACAACGTCCACATCATCACCTCGATCCTCGCACAGCTACAGGAATTCCAAAGCCAAAACCGACCAGTCGTCTTACACTGGATTCCCAGTCATGTAGGGATCGGAGGAAACGACGTGGCAGACGAAGCAGCCAAGGCAGCTACACGTTCTAGTAGCGTACACATCCAAGTTCCAGCAAGTGTGCAACAGATCAAGAATCACCTCAGAAAGACCAGCAAGCTCCACATCAAAAAGAGCTTCCTTCATGCACTCAACGCTGGTTCCCAATCAGCCAAATGGTACCTGGCGGCCACAAAAGGGGAACCACCTTTCGCTGACAAGAAAACTCCAAGACAAACCCAAGTCAGCCTTCATCGACTACGACTAGGGTACAAGTGCTCCTGGCAGATGATCGGAAATGACGTCATGGATTGCACCTACTGTCAGGAGCCAGCAGCCAACCCACTTGAACACTATCTCCTCGACTGCGAGGTCACACAAAGCCTCCGAAACAGAACTCAAATCTCCCAAGAAACACACACAACACCAGCGGCCACTCTAACCCGAAAGGCCCATACAGACCACATTCACCACCTACTCCGGGTCATCACACGATACCCACCACCCAGATAGCTTAGAAAGCATCCTCTCCCAGCAAGTGCGGACCCCAGTTCGGGGGGCGCGCCACTCCGAAACTGACCACGTCCAAGAGTGGGGGTTGGTGGTAAGCGTCCACTGATCGGGGGTCTGCTCACACTTGCAACCTGCAGTATCCCTCCAATCTGCAGGTGGGACCACCTCCAATCCCAAATCCGGTCTGGCTGCTCCTGGAGCTCCAGCCGGAACCACCAAACGGGCCGCCTATAGGCAAAGGCCCGTGTCGGACTACGGTCCGACAATCTCTACAACAACAACAACAACCCAACCAGCCTTCGCAGTGAACGGACCTCTCTTCTGACCCTTCACTGCTAAGCAGCCAGCCTTCTTTCTACTGTTGACGACCTGACTACAACTCGACCTCTCTGTCTACCACTGGCCTTCCCAGAAATCTTTTTGGGGGCAACGCCCCTTGGGGGTCTCCGCCTTTGGAAACGACCACGACTGTCACCGGACTACCTCACGAGCGTTCAGGACTATCAACTCTAGTTAGCCCTCCCCACGGGTAGAGTGAGTGACCCACACTCCTGCTGGAGGGCAGCTATTGATTGGCAGTACTGACGTGGTTTGAGGTCTTTCTCTCTTGCTGAAATCCTTCCTTACTTACCCTGGCCGAGGCACCTGCTTATATTTAAGTATTCGTGCTAGAGCCCCTCCAGTGGAGCACACCTCACAGTAGGTGGGATTGTGTGTGTCCGTTGGAGGTCGGGGAACACAGGCCAATCCGGCAGTGGAAAAACAGTGATAGTGCAGCTACACCACTGTCCGGGGGTCGCCTATAGGCACACTAAGAAGGGTCTTCAATAACCTTCTTTATCACCCACAATTATATGCTAGGAAAACACAAACAAATAAATCAATGGCTACCAAGGTTAGACTCAAGATTATAGACAAGAGAACAGCCCCTTCACGTTCTCAGATAACTGAAACAGCGTATGGTACACTCAATGTACCCTTCACAAGGATTTTCTCCTCGAACGATGGATACAGTGCAATATGCAGGGACTACAGGGATGCGGATACCATTCTGAGCCCTGAGGGAATGCAAGCCTTTGGAGACATAGGACTCCAGGTCATTATGCCACCAGAGGTTAAAGCAAAAAGATCAGTATTTGTACGTGGACTTGACTACGAATTTGGAAGGCACTCGGCACAAGAAATAAAAGAAGAACTAGAAATAAAAAACAACTGGTTAAAAATCGAAGAAGTGGTAAAAATAAAGCAATACACTCATTGCCTAAAGCTGAGATTCACTGACACTTCAATGGCAGACAAGGCCCTGGAATCTGGAATCTTGGGGTTCAACATGTCAGTACTCCCTAAACAACTAGAAAGGGAGAAATATGTTAATATTCTCACCTGCTTTATCTGCTATGCACATGAATCACATGCAACAAAAGACTGTCCTCAAAAGGAACTTAAAATATGCTCTGAATGTGCAGAAGAAGGCCATACCTTCCGGGACTGCAAGAATCAATCCAAAGCTTGTATAAACTGTAAAAATCAGAAGGAACCTGGATATAAGACCCACAGAACCCTAGCAATGGCCTGTCCATACAAGAAGAAAATAATAAATGAAAAAGTAGCAAAGGAAAAACAACAACAAGAACAGAAGGAGAATACAACATATGCTGCTATTGCAAAGAAAGTAGTTGAAGAAACAACACAACCACAGAATACCACCAAAATTGTACTGAGCGAAATACGAGACTACAAAGTGCTCATCTGCCTATTATACTCTCACATAATGAACATAGGGAACCCAGGCACGTTCGAAATAGAAATGAACAAAATGCTTGGAAGAAACAACCTCCCAACAATGAGTTTCCCAGCGAACCCAGCTTCCGGATCTGTGCTACAAGCGTCCAGCTTAACCAACCCAGATGCACCACAAGAGACAGTCAACGCAGAAGAAAAAGGAACAACGGAGCAAACACCAGCCGCAACAGTACACGAAACAAACGAAGCTGACAAGGCAAAGTCACAAAGGATTGAAACATCCACCCAAAGTACAGTAGAGAGGCAGGACCTTCAAAATAACATCCAAAGAGAGACAGGAGCCGTAAGGAAAAAAGTCTCAACAGCAACCATGGATACCCAGGGCGAGGAAACGCTACTGACTTTAGAATGTGCAGATGACTGTGAACTACAGCTTCACTGGTGTGACAGAGTATTTGTCCCTAGTGAATGCAAAACGATGCCAGACATTATACAAGCCATAACGAAACAAGAACTAAAATGGACCTACTCTAACGACAAATACTCTGAAGCACTAGTGGAAGCTTACCTGATAAACCAAAGGATTAAAATAAGGAGACACAACTTCAAAAAAGAAGAACAATGGAAATTCCAAAGAATCCGTAACGGACTGGTTCCGGACAAGAGATCGCCACCCGCGCAACAAACAAGAAACAAAAAATCAAAACACAATGAATAAAGAAAAACCCAGAACACTTACCATCATACAACACAACGTCCGCAACTGGGAAACAAATAAAAACAATCTTGCAAACACATACCTCAGCATTGATCCGGACATAATTTGAATAAATAGTCACGGCAATTCAAATTCCAAGAAAATAAAAATATTTGGATATACAATCTACCAAAGAAATAAAACAGAAGAATTAAATGATGGCGTGGCCATTGCTGTAAAACACATATTCAAATATCAAATCATCGACGAATTCCAGGATGAATTCCTGGGAATCAAAATAACTACCATACTAGGAGAAATAGCAATAGCCACAGCATATTTACCGCCAAGACGGAACTACCTGCCGGCCCCAGACTTGATAAAACTACTGTATTGAACTACAACTGCCCAACATATATAATAGGAGATCTGAACCCAAGACATCCAATATTCGGCCATGGAAACAGGAACAGGGTAGGCACTGCACAGCATACCATAATGAACAAAGGGAAGCTTATCCATCTAGGACCACACTTCACCACATTTATTGGCAATAACAAAACAACAACCCCAGACAAAGTCTTCACCAATAACAAGGCATTCCTGAATTACCATATAAAACAAGGACCACTAACTACCAGCGACCACATTCCAATGATAATAAAACTATCCACAAGCCCAATCCAAGTACCAACAACCCCACGTTTCCAAATGCAAAAAGCAGAGTGGGAAGGCTACAGGAAGCAACTAGAACAAGTTATGATCCCAGATCTCCAAGGCAAAACACTAGAAGATATTGACAACGAAACAGATACCCTTATACGTAACATCAAAAAGGCAACAGAGAACAACATACCAATCACAACATATCGAACGCCACCACACATCAGGACATCCCATGAATTGCGAATGCTCCAAGTACAATACAATAACATAATGATGTACATACAAAATTATCCACCAACAACAGAGCTTATTAGAAACTTAAGGCAAATACAACAAAAGTTAAGAGATGAAAGCCTGATAGCACACCAACAGATATGGAACGAACTAATAAACAACCTGGATACCACAAGAAATGACAAGAACTTCTGACAGAACGTAAACAAAATGCTAGGAAACGACAAGCCTCAACAAAAATACATAAAGGACCAAAACGGGAAAAAACTCTTTGAAGAAAAAGAGATAGAATCCGCATACAGGAAAGAATGGAAAAAAGTATTTCAAATATCAGAAGAAAAAAATGAGGAATTTGATGAGGAACACGAAAATCATATCTGCAGAGAAATGGCTGAAATGATACATAGGATAACCCCATACCATGTGGTGGACAAAACCAGGCTCAACCCGATAGCACCAATTACAGAAGGAGAACTGCTACACTACATCAGACACACTAAAGAAAAAGCACCAGGATTTACAAAAATCAGAAGAAATATGATCCTATACCTACCCAACAACTGCACATAAGGCATCCTTGAAATATTTAACTCAGCTTTGGCAAGTGGATACTTCATTGATGCATTTAAAAACGCAAAACTCATATTCATACCGAAACCAGCCAAAGACCACACCCAAGTAATTAACTACAGACAGATTTCCCTACTCGAAGTTATAGGAAAACTATTTGAAAAGGCAATAAACGAGAGAATCAGAAAACACAGAAGTGAAAACGGACTACTAAACCCCAGACAACATGGATTCACTGAAAAAAAGGGAACACATACTGCACTAGCCATAATCACGGAAACGTTAGCCAACAAGAAAGCAGAAAGAAACCAAGTCAACATTGTATTAAGAGACGTTAAGAAAGCGTTCGATAAAGTATGGCACCTAGGATAAAAATTTAAACTGCTTCAATTAAATCTCCCAGAACCAATAGAAAAAATCGCCTGTGACTTCCTAGACGATCGCACGGCACAAATACAAATTGGCAGCTTTATAGGACCACCCATAAAACTGAAAAGTGGAGTACCCCAAGGCAGTGTCCTTTCACCCACGCTGTACAATATCTACACAGCAGACCTACCAGAACCAGCTCCCTACAGTGAATACATAAGTTTTGCAGACGATATCGCACAAATCATCACATACCCTGGCAAATCAACAGCAATAATGGCACAACATACTGCCAACGCAATAGAGAACATCAACCAGTACGAAAAAAAGTGGAAGATACAAACGAACACCAACAAGTTCAAAATAATCCCAATCGCTAAAAGGAAAAAAGACCCCATTATAGTAGACAACAAAGTGATTCCATATGCCATGGAAGGCACTGTCCTAGGGCTGAAGATAACAACAAAAGGCTACAAAACATTCATCACCGAAAAAGTTGCAAAAACCAGAAACATGGTAATTAAATTAAAACGCTTCAGAAGCCTGTCAGCAAAAAACAAGTTAAAGTTATATAGAGCCTTTGTCCAATCCCGACTAGTATATCCGCCAATTCCCCTACATGCAATAAAACAAACAAACATAAAGAAACTGCAGATAATTCAAAACTTAGCCCTAAGGGATGTATATAACATCAGATATCCTGACATAGTCACCAACCGTCAACTACACCAACGAGCGCAAATAGAACCTCTAAACGTTTACCTACACGAACACTCAAAAAGAATATGGACAAAGTTAGAAGAAATAGAGCCAGGACCAATCAAAGAATGGATGGAAGAGACAGAAGAAGGAAGAAGAGAACACTCGTGGTTCCCTCGCAGTAAAAGGAGAGCCCTAGAACCCACACCAACTCCACTCTACTAAAAGATGCAACGTTACCCCAGTGACAACCTTGGCAGCCCAACCACTTACAACATTAGATCATAAAAAGATAGGATGTTCTTGGCAGAAACACAAGTACCTGCCCTAGACTCCTCACCATTGGCTAGGACATAAGACCCGAAAATGTAAGGCATAAAATTGCAATATTTGCTAAACATACAAACACCTGACATAAATATAATACCTAAGACGAAAATTA
>NW_024754913.1:0-9629 GCF_018991925.1 Homarus americanus | reverse complement strand
GTTAGTCAGTCAGTCAGTCAGTCAAGTCAGTCAGTTAGTCAGTCAGGATTAGCATTCAAAGAGATAGCCGACGCAGTTACAAAAGGTCTTCATATTAAAATTCCTACGAGATGAGCTTCACTACCACCCATAAACAGTGTCACCTAACCTAACTTAACCTAATTTAACTTAGTTTAACCTAACCTGATCTAACCTAACTTAACCTGACCAAAACCTAACTTAACCTGACCTAACCTAACTAGCCTTGACAAACTTCCCCCTAACGAAGGTGATTCAGAGGAGCGTTAGGTCACCGTCACTACGTCTTTCAGAGGTAAACTTGACCTGGCAAACCTTCGCTTCAAATTTAGATCTTCTCTGGACTCGTTAAACTTACCCTGTTGTCTACTGATGATCTTGTTATTGATTTTGAAGTGTGTGTGGGGGGGTGTGCGTGTGTGAGGGGTGAGAAGGATGGTGTGTGTGTGTGTGTGTGTGTGTGAGGGGTGAGAAGGATGGTGTGTGTGTGACTTTGTTTATGTATATTTTGCTCTCTTATATATATTTTTATCTTATATATTTAATACATATTCGAATTATCTCTCTCTCTCTCTCTCTCTCTCTCTCTCTCTCTCTCTCTCTCTCTCCTCCATCAATGTGTTACCAAGAGCATCAAGATGTTAAATAATACCTACTACTAGACCTAAGATGTGTCAGGTGAGGAAGACAGGTGAAGTTGTCAGGTGAGGAAGACAGGTGAAGCGACATACATAAGATAGGACCCGACTAAAGCCAGTGTTACCACCTAAACACATGAACCTCTGCTACTAGTCACATCTTAGCGTCTATTCTAGCTAAAGCCTTACCATAACACTTGTCTTACGGGAACTCAGGGTTGTCCAGTGTGGTGATAAGACTCCTGGTAAGACAAAGGTGTAGTCGAGATTGTGTGAAGAACTTAGAGTAGATCAGATACCCGTGAAGTTGTAAGTTTTAATTCGATGGAAAAATGATTATTACCGGGAAATAGAACATTATTGGGGGGGGGGAGTGGTGATGAGAGAGAGAGAGAGAGAGAGAGAGAGAGAGAGAGAGAGGAACTCGGCGAAGAATAGATTCATTAAATTAACCTCTGACTTTTAGGAAAATAGTAATAAGTTTAAAATAATTATGAATAAATGAAGAACAAGTCGTGGCTAGATCATCTACATCACCAGAGTTATAGATACTAGAACCTATAAATGATATAAGTTGGCCCACAGCTCCCATTGTAATCCTGGAAAATGAAAATAAAAAATAATCAGAAATATGAATCGATAACGAATGAAAGTAAAAAAAAAAAAAGAAGTATTTTTAATTACTATTGGCTTTGGCAGTCAGGTCATACAGAAGAATAGGCTACCGAGTGCTATAGTAGGATCGGGGACGCTAGGGAGCTTCAAGACGAAGTTGGATAGGCACATGGAAGTGCTGGGATGGGTGTGAAAGGGATCTGCCCTGTATGGGCCAGTCGGCCTCCTGCAGTATCCCACTTTCTTATGTTCTTATGTAAGAAGAGGTGTGGGGGTCTTGGGTAAGTATTCCCAGCCTGAGGTGACAAAGACTTCTAAGAGGACAGAGAGGCGTTAATAGAAACCCTCTTGAAGGAGCTCTTGGCCTGCATTTATACGTCTTCAAGTAAGAGGAGATCATCTTAGTCAATGGGATGATTGTGCTCTGAGCCACAGCTTATGAATGATGAATAGCTTAAAGGAAGGGAGGGGGGAGATCTGGTTATGCAATGAATACAAGACATAGATAAATGAGTTGGGGGGATGTGTGGAGCATTGAATGAGCATGAGATAATAATGTGAGATAATGCTGTAATATTAATCAAGGTTGAGGGGGGGGGGATGTATGTCCAGGAATATTACAACATGTTCTGGCTGTAGCTTGACTAATTGAAATTAAAGTAGATATCATATACATACATTTAGAATAATAATGAACTAATGTATATTTTAACACATAATTAGTAGGAATAATTATATACTCGAAACACTAATCACGATTATAGTGATATTAGTGAATGTTGATTTAAATTTCAGGATTAGACCAAATAGAGATATAACTTCTACCTGTTCTTAACTAGTGTATTAACAAACCTAGACTAAACACCTGAATTATTGAAGCATAGTACTTCACCATAACACCAAGAAAATAAATATAAATTATCAAAATATTCAAGGATTATTCCACAGGCTTCACAGTTTAAAGTCTAAAGACATAGGAAGTCTTGATAAAGGTCCAAGACTACCATACAATACAGAGATTGTACATAGACATTAACAGCTGATGATGAATGACGGAATAGAGAAAGTTTACGATAATAGTGATAAAAATGAGGAAGTGAAGAGTTAGACTTGGTGAAAGATGGAATGTGTTGTGTGTGTTTTGAAATGTGTCAGAAGGGTGTCGAGGGGGTACTGAGGAGTTAAGAATAGTGTCAGAAATAATTTGAGTTGAATGTGAATTATTCTTGTTGTTTGTTATGGTGAAAGTGAGCTGGTTATGTTACCTGTTGAGATGAAAGTGAGTTAGTAATGTTACCTGTAGAACTGAAAGTGAACTAGTTATGTTACCTGTTGAGATAAAAGTGAGTTAGTAATGTTACCTGTAGAACTGAAAGTGAACTAGTTATGTTACCTGTTGAGCTGAAAGTGAGTTGGTAATGTTACCTGTAGAACTGAAAGTGAACTAGTTATGTTACCTGTTGAGCTGAAAGTGAACTAGTTATGTTACCCGTTGAGCTGAAAGTGAACTAGTTATGTCAACTGTTGAGCTGAAAGTGAACAAGTTATGTCACCTGTTGAGCTGAAAGTGAACTAGTTATGTCACCTGTTGAACTGAAAGTGAACTAATTATGTCACCAGTTGAGCTAAAAGTAAACAAATTATGTCACCTGTTGACCTAAAAGTAATTAACTCATGATCACCTGTTGAACTTTACCTATGTAGTTAATTATTTTCAGTAGTGTTATTTAAGCACATGCAAATTTCAAAACTCAATCACCGTCGCTACTGAGAGCATCAAGGCCACCCCCTGTTACCAAATATTACATAAATAATAAAAATTAATCACCCATGTGTTTTACTGTCGAATACCAAAGTTTATTATATATTGATATGAAAAAAAGATTAATTTTTCATCATCACTTTATTCATTTTTTTGTATAATTCACTTCTCTCTTAATGAAGGTCACTCTATATTTCCTGGAAACTGTTCTTGATAATATACACGTTTAATACATGTTATCTTGAAAATATACATGACTAATACATCTTTTATATGGTAACTTTATTATCCATATTCATCCTCCTACCCCACCCCACCCCACTCCACTCCACTCCACTCCACTCCACTCCCACTCACTCAAGTCTGGACACCTGCAATCTAATTTCGAGTGGTGTGTCCTGAGAGACGATCCATAACACCAGGCTCGTGCAGGAATAACAATGAGGATGGTAACAAGTTCCTCTATGTAATAAGGCGGAAAGTGTATTGTGCCTGTGTGTTTTTTCTACTTTCAATCAGATTTTGTTTTTAAGATTTAATGATTTTGTGTTTTTATCCCCCCCCCCTTTTTTTAGCTAGCGTTGTCATATTTTTTTCATGGTTTGGTATAAGTGAAATTTTGTCATTATAAAGGTTAGGGCGTCACTCTAATATAATGATTGTTTTGATCTATCATTATACTTTCATTCCTAAATATTTAATTTTTTTTACCATTTTTATTCCTTACCAACATTCTTCAACTTGCTCTTCCTCGATTTTTTTTAGACATTATATTGGTTATTTCTCTTCAAACTCGTTCATTAACAACCATCAATACCCACAACCAGAGCTATGGGTAACCTCTTAATGTGACCTAACAACACTTGACCTCTCTCCCTGGGCCCAATGACCAGTGATGTTATTAAAGAAATACCATAATCAGATAAATTCTAAGTGTATCATCAAAAAAACCTGAATGATTTCACGTATTTTACATAATTTAATGGAGAATCTTTATAAATATTACACAAAATTATACATAACTCCTGAGCATTACAGAAATAGTCCCTAATATTCTAGGTATTCCCACATCACTAATGACGAATTCTTGTTTATATTGAGTATTTATATATATATATATATATATATCTATTAGGTTCAGACGCCAGGTAGAGGAT
Organism: Homarus americanus; assembly: GCF_018991925.1. Lineage (NCBI taxonomy): Eukaryota > Metazoa > Arthropoda > Malacostraca > Decapoda > Nephropidae > Homarus > Homarus americanus. The sequence goes on along the minus strand of NW_024754913.1, from coordinate 5,439 downwards.
GCTCAGGTATTTAGCTTAATTAATTACGGTCTGGGAGGTATATTGGCCTCATCAGCAGGCAGGTAGGATATCAGGCAGGTAGGAGGGCAGCAAGAGACATGGGTTGGTTAATTCATGTTGTTTAGTATTGTTCATTGTTTTAGTTTCTTGGCATAGTTACGTCTCCTCGTTGTTGCTGTTACTTTTTGTTGCTTTTGTTATTTTTGTTATTTTAGTTACTCTTGTTTGTTACTTTTGTTATTTTTGTTATTTTAGTTACTTCTGTTTGTTACTTTTGTTATTTTTTGCTTGTTACCTCTTTTACGTTCGATAATTGTTACTTTTGTAATTTTGTAACTTTTGTTTGTTACTTGTTATTTTTTGTTATTTTTGTTACTTTTGATACTTTTGTTACTATATATACTTTTTATACTGTTTTTTACTTTTATTTGTTACTTTTGATTTGTTGTGGTTGAATGTGGGTGCGCCAAGACCGTAGACTTGCTAGTGATAGATTCTTTGATACTTTTGATACTCTATATACTTTTTTATACTGTTTTTGTGACTTTTGTTTGTTACTTTTGTTATTTTTGTTACTTTTGTTACATTGAGGTACGGTGAGGAAATAAACTGAAGGGAATTCGATGTAGTCTCTTTAGTAATTGTAATTAATTTCGTTTTCCATAACAATGCTGCCATGAAGAAAAGTACTTTATTCTCAAGAAGAAGTTTATATGTTAGCTTAGGTTAGATTAAGTTAGGTTCGGTCAGGTCAGGTTTTTCATAATACTCCAACAAGTTTAGGTTTGGTTAGGTTAGGATTTTTCATAATATTCCAACAAGTTTAGGTTTGATGTGGTTAGGTTAGGGCGGGTCAGGTCAGGTCATGTCAGGTTTTTTCATAATATTCCCATAATTTTAGTTCATAAATGTTAAAGCTCTTGGTATAACAGAGTCGTACATACTGCTGTGTTGTGACCTGTAATGGCTGGTCTCCACAAAGCCACTTACCGAAGCAGGCATATAAAAGGTTCATCTCCCCCCCCCCCACCCCCAGACCCAAACCCACGTCTGTTATTCCAGGAAATTGTGTTTGTCTGTCTATTGTTGACGTTCTGTCTATTGATGTTTCGGTTCTGCCTGATGCCCTGTCTATTGACGCCCGCCCCAATGATTGCCCTGTCCATTAAGTTGATGTTCTGTCTATTGGTTGACGTGTTCTGTCACGCCAATATGCCCTGGGTCTATTGCCGATGTTCCGCCCGCCGTTGATGTTCTGTCTATTGTTGATGTTCTGTCTATTGTTGATGTTCTGTCTATTGTTGATGTTCTGTCTATTGTTGATGTTCTGTCTATTGTTGATGTTCTGTCTATTGTTGATGTTCTGTCTGTTGTCGGTGTTCTGTCTATCGTCACCTGTCCTTTCTATCGCCACCTGTCCTTTCTATCGCCACCTGTCCTTTCTATCGCCACCTGTACTGTCTATCGCCACCTGTACTGTCTATCGCCGCCTGTACTGTCTATCGCCACCTGTACTGTCTATCGCCACCTGTACTGTCTATCACCTGTCTTCCCCACCTTCACCCGACTACCGTGCCGACAAACAGGTGTGAATGCATTTTATCACCAAATTCCACAAGACTGAATTCTATTTCGTTTCCTCCAACACAACAATAAATTCTTGCATTTATTTTACTTACCCAAACATTTATTTATTTTTATTATCATTCGTGTTTTTACTTTTCTATTTGTTTCGTTTTGTTTGTCATTTTAGTTGGGGGTTATTTTGTGTGTGTGTGTTTTATTACCTCTAATGAGTTAAAAGATAAGAAAAATGCACTTATTACGGAAACTATTCAAATCATGGTAAAATTGTCTTCAATTTAGAGTTCAGGAAGTTTGTTTCTTGTGTGTGTGTGTGTGTGTGTGTGTTTACTCCTTTGTGTTTTTTAAGAATTCAACTTTTTTTCTCTTGTTTTTTTTCCTGTCTCCTTCATTCTTCTTTTCTTGTTCGTTTTCTCTTTTTATTTTTTAACTTTTGTGGGAGTTTTTTATTTAGATATTTTATTTTTCTTATTTGACTGTGGATTGATGTAGCGTTTGAGATTTGTCTATACTATACTATACTACACACACACACACACACACACACACACACACACACACACACATAACCCTCTACCAACGTGTATACAGAATCACCAGCCACCAACCAACTCCCATACTAGCTTTAGGAATCTAGAAGGAAAACCGTAAATAATATATACACACACACTTTATTACGAAATGTAAACGTGTACTATATAACAAAAATTAGTCTCATTGTATGGATATTAGACAAGAGAGATTAATAGACCAAACAAATTACCTGAGGAAACAAAGGAGAGTGAGGGGGGGGGGATATGGGTGCCACCATCTCGGCCACCTCACAAGGAAGGGTTCAGACATCATTGATACAGTTTATTTGTTTAAGAGAAAGACCAGGGATCTCTTCCTTGGTGTGTAATATTAGAGTGTGTTTATTGTTTTTTGTATCTAATGCGATACAGACACATAGAAACAGAGACAGACACACACACACACACACACACACACACACACACACACACACACTATCAAGCTTCACCTTACTACACAGATTGGCAACGAGCTTAATTTTGTTTTTATATGAAGCTGTCGTTCCTTCCTGGAGTGTTGAGATACATATTTCCTTCCCTGATGTGTCAAGATACATACAGTAGTGTCCCTCCCTGGTGTGTTGAGAGACATATTTCCTTCCCTGATGTGTCAAGATACATACAGTAGTGTCCCTCCCTGGTGTGTTGAGATACATATTTCCTTCCCTGATGTGTCAAGATACATACAGTAGTGTCCCTCCCTGGTGTGTTGAGATACATATTTCCTTCCCTGGTGTGTCAAGATACATACAGTAGTGTCCCTCCCTGGTGTGTTGAGATACATATTTCCTTCCCTGATGTGTCAAGATACATACAGTAGTGTCCCTCCCTGGTGTGTTGAGATACATATTTCCTTCCCTGATGTGTCAAGATACATACAGTAGTGTCCCTCCCTGGTGTGTTGAGATACATATTTCCTTCCCTGATATGTCAAGATACATACAGTAGTGTCCCTTCCTGGTTTGTTGAGATACATATTTCCTTCCCTGATGTGTCAAGATACATACAGTAGTGTCCCTCCCTGGTGTGTTGAGATACATATTTCCTTCCCTGATGTGTCAAGATACATACAGTAGACAGTAGTGTCCCTCCCTGGTGTGTTGAGATACATATTTCCTTCCCTGATGTGTCAAGATACATACAGTAGTGTCCCTCACCTGGTATGTTGAGATACATAAGACACTCTCCAACACGGGGTAATGGACAACTCCTAATGTGTTGGTGCCGATACAACTGGGCGAATCTCAGTGATGTTATTACACCAATATCACGAATTGCATGATTGGATCTGCCCTCCAAGTGGTCCCTGGTGAGGTGAGTCGCCGCAGCAGATGGTTGTTTCAGTACCATAACCCGGAATGAAGGAGAATTGTTTCATAATAGGATGACGACCCGGGGTGTGTGTGGCAAGTCGTTACCATCTCGAGCAGTCTAAATTCCCCCTTAAGACTTCACCTGTTTTAAAGAAAGTGATCTATTCTTCATGTTTTGTTATATAGTTCAATGATTGTTTTAACCTATAATATAATTTAGCTTAACCAGTTTATAAATCAATTCATACAGTCCGTTAAATGGGGGGTTTTGCATATAACGGATTCTCGGTATAACGGATTTTTATCTCTATATAGATCCTTAGATAAAGGTTTCGTATATAATGTACTTGAGATATAACGGACTTTCATCTCTATATAGTTCATTTGATGGAGGTTTCACATCTAACGGACTTCTTTCTTCATATAGTCCGTTAAATATAAATTCCACTGTATCACGGTTGGGTGGCCAAGGTGGGGTTATGCACTGTAGTGGATGTGTTATAGTAAAGGTGTCGATTGAAGGCTGAATATTTTGTTGAGGAAAGACTGAGTTATTTCTCCTCCACTTCTTCATTACGCTTCGTGATCACCCATGGATGTTAACTTCAATCAATCACTGTTTCTTATACTCGTGGTAGATTAGTCAGGGGTGTTACGGATCCATTCATCATAATACTCAGGTGACTAACTACTAACTGGGAGCTGCCTTGGTGTTCATATATGAGGCTTTATTAACACAGGTCACTCAACCCAAACTCATTATTTTCATTTAAAATTCATTTTTTTACCAATTGGGGAAAAATATATTTTTCTCAAAACATTTCAGAGTTTTTTTCTTCTCAAATTTATACAGAAATTTATAAACTTTGTGTGAAAATTTATATCAAAATAATGAAGAGTTTAAGGTTATTACTCCCGGTTATCGACAAGTTGGGTAATATAGAGGATTTTTGTACACATTAGTTGATTTGTCAGGAGTAAGAAGAATACAGATTAGGTGTTTCTAACCAGTATATAATAATCACCAATTAAATAAAATACTTATTTAAGAATACTAACACAGTCATAGTTATCACCGCATCTCCCTCCTCCTTCCCTCCTGAAGCTCTCCTTCCCCTCCCCCACTATATTCCCACCTCCTCCATCTCCCACCTCCTCATCTCCCACCTCCCTATCTCCCCACCCCCTCATCTCCCCACCTCCCCCATCTCCACCTCTTCATCTCCACCTCCTCATCTCCCCACCTCATATCCCCCAACTCTCCCCACCTCCTCATCTCCCCACCCTCTTCATCTCCCCACCCTTCATCTCCCCACCTCCCTCATCTCCCCACCCTCCCCATCTCCCACCCTTCATCTCCTCCCCCACCTCATCTCCCCACCTCCCTATATCTCCACCTCCCATCTCCCCACCTCCTCATCTCCTCCCCACCTCCCTCACATCTCCCCCACCTCATCTCCCCACCCTCCCTCATCTCCCACTCCTCATCTCCCCACCTCCCTCATCTCCCCACCTCCTCATCTCCCCACCTCCTCATCTCCCCACCTCCTCATCTCCCCACCTCCTCATCTCCCCATCCCCCTCTAAAAAAAATGGTTTTACCAACGGTGAGTAAGTTAGTCTGTCAGAATTCATTACTGTTAATTAAGCTGACTGACACAGGTAGGTAGGTAGGTAGAGGATGAATCACTGTCCCAATTTTACAGGGACATCCAAGCGAAGTGTTGTCACGTTCCTAAACTCACAATAGTCGAGAAAAAAAATGAAAAACCGTGAATGGATTTTTATTGACAATTAGATCGACAGACAAGAGGGTGAAGGAAAAAAATACAAAATAAGAAAGAATACAAAAGAATACAATAAAAGTTTTAATTAGATCACTGGATATAAAAGTTTTATATTGGAAATTAAGTAAAGAGAGAGTGAAGGTATTGAGGCTGTGATGTTGGTCGATGAGGCATTGTTTGTGT
>NW_024754912.1:0-7449 GCF_018991925.1 Homarus americanus | reverse complement strand
AAATGTGATAGACAGACAGACTGATAAATCATCCTCACAGTTCAACTACACCAAAAGAATAACATACCAGTGCAGGTCATTAGGAAGAGTAGAATCAGCAGCCCCACCAAACACATACAAATGACGATCAAACGCAATCATAGTGTGACCATAGCGCCGTGTTGGGGGCGGAGGAGCACCACGTAGTATGTGTTCTGTGGATATTCGTGTCCAGCTAAAAGTATGTGAAAATTAATACACAGGATTAAATATTATGTTGCGAGAGGCACCTTTGCAGGTACAGTATATAATTGCAGGACATCCTAATAAATATTATACCTAAGAGTAATTAAGAAAATAGCCATACTAAGTCCCCTCAAGACAGTACTCTATAGTACAGTCAGTCCCCGACTTACGACAGGGTTAGGGACCGACGACCAAGTTGTAAGTCGAAAATGCTAAAATAATTGGTTCCAATTGGTTCCAACTCACAGAAAAAGTACATACAAAGTAAAGCCAAGAAAATGCATGAAGTAAGAAACACTCCTAAAAATTCCCTAAATAAATAAATAAATAAATAAATAAATATGTATGTATGTATGTATGTATGTATGTATGTATGTATGTATATGTATATATATATATATATATATATATATATATATATATATATATATATATATATATATATATATATATATATATATATATATATATATATATATAATATATATATATATATATATATATATACAGTAGTACCCCACTTAACGCGGTCAATAGAACCCAGAGGGTCCCGCGTTAAGTGAAATCCGCGTTAAGTGAACAACAGAACATATGGGAGTAATTCCAATAGAAACCGGCCCGACCCCCAAACTCCACTTTTTGAAGACACATAACTATGTTGTAGTAAAAATAACATCTTAATTTTATGATGGTACATGCACACAATTAATACTTAAGAGAAATAGAGAAATACAGTCGCCAAGTTAATGTCCAGCAATGTAAATTATATTCTGGCCGGGTAATTTGTATGAATTTTATGAGCTAAAACAAATATCTTCAGTTAATAAAAAAAATAATATTCTTCAGGACACTATCTGTCAATCAAAGTACCCCACCTTGCCTTCCCCCTCTTCCAACTGCGCGCGCGGTCAGTCCGAACCCTCCCCCCCACCCCCCACCACTCCTCCCTTCAAGAGAAGAGTGGGTGAAAAAAATAAATTTTAACATTTTGTATTAAATAATACCTCAGATTAAAGTTAGGATAATATAATTGACATTGCTGGATTCCTTGTAAGACCAGGAATATTTTGAATATAAATGTCATATATTTTGCACAAAAGATAACATACTTACTCAGATTAAAAATTTTATCTAAAATTTGTATGTCTAATGCAAAATATATGATGTTTATATTCAAAATGATCATCAAATTATAAGAATTCCAGCAATGTAAATTATATTCTGACCGGGTAATTTGTATGAATTTTATGAGCTGAAACAAATATCTTAAGTTAATAAAAAAAAAATAATCTTCAGGACACTATCTGTCAATCAAAGTACCCCACCTTGCCTCCCCCCCTCTTCCAACCGTGCCGTCAGTCCCAACCCTCCCCCCCACCCACCACCAATCGTCCCTTCAAGAGATGTGGGGTGAAAAAAATAAATTTTAACATTTTGTATTAAATAATACCTCAGATTAAAGTTAGGATAATATAATTGACATTGCTGGATTCCTTGTAAGACCAGGAATATTTTGAATATAAATGTCATATATTTTGCACAAAAGATAACATACTTACTCAGATTAAAAATTTTATCTAAAATTTGTATGTCTAATGCAAAATATATGATGTTTATATTCAAAATGATCATCAAATTATAAGAATTCCAGCAATGTAAATTATATTCAGACCGGGTAATTTGTATGAATTTTATGAGCTAAAACAAATATCTTCAGTTAATAAAAAAAAAAAAATATTCTTCACGGGGTAACAGATGGTCGGTCGGTCCCTCCCTCCCCCCCACCCCCCACCAACCGTCCCAAGGAGATGTGTGGGAAAACCAGAATACTTAACTTTTTGTAATAAATAATACCTCAAACTAAAGTTAGACAATATAATTGACATTAAGGATTCTTGTAAGACCAGGAATATTTTGAATATAAATGCTTATATATATTTTGCACAAAAGATAACATATTTACTAATATATATATATATATATATATATATATATATATATATATATATATATATATATATATATATATATATATATATATATATATATATATATATATATATATATATATATATATATATATATATATACACACACACACACACACAGTATATTCTAGCTGCTTTTATCATATACGCTGGTGCTCGCCAGAGCTGAACTTTCACTTAACACGATTTTTTCATCATATACGCCAAGAGTGTCCGCTCGAGACGCTATTTTTAAATTTGCCCCAATTCGCCACCCTGCCTGACTGGCTGTTTTAGCTCATAAAATTCATACAAATTATTGGCCAGAATATAATTTATATTGCTGGAATTCTTATAATTTGGTGATCATTTTGAATATAAACATCATATATTTTGCATTAGACATACAAATTTTAGATAACATTTTTTCTCTGGGTAACTATGTTATCTTTTGTGCAAAATATATGACATTTATATTCAAAATATTCCTGGTCTTACAAGGAATCCAGCAATGTCAATTATATTATCCTAACTTTAGTTTGAGGTATTATTTATTACAAAAAAGTTAAGTATTCTGGTTTTCCCACACATCTCCTTGGGACGGTTGGTGGGGGGGGGGGGAGGGAGGGACCGACCGACCATCTGTTACCCTGTGAAGAATATTTTTTTTTTTTTATTAACTGAAGATATTTGTTTTAGCTCATAAAATTCATACAAATTACCCGGTCAGAATATAATTTACATTGCTGGAATTCTTATAATTTGATGATCATTTTGAATATAAACATCATATATTTTGCATTAGACATAAAATTTTTAGATAAAATGTTTAATCTGAGTAAGAATGTTATCTTTTGTGCAAAATATATGACGTTTATATTCAAAATATTCCTGGTCTTACAAGGAATCCAGCAATGTCAATTATATTATCCTAACTTTAATCTGAGGTATTATTTAATACAAAATGTTAAAATCTAAATTTTTCACCCACTCTTCTCTTGAAGGGATGATTGGTGGGGGGTGGGGGGGAGGGTTGGGACTGACCGCGCGGTTGGAAGAGGGGGGAAGGCAAGGTGGGGTACTTTGATTGACAGATAGTGTCCTGAAGATTATTTTTTTTTTTATTAACTGAAGATATTTGTTTTAGCTCATAAAATTCATACAAATTACCCGGCCAGAATATAATTTACATTGCTGGAATTCTTATAATTTGGTGATCATTTTGAATATAAACATCATATATTTTGCATTAGACATACAAATTTTAGATAAAAAAATTTTCTGAGTAACTATGTTATCTTTTGTGCAAAATATATGACATTTATATTCAAAATATTCCTGGTCTTACAAGGAATCCAGCAATGTCAATTGTATTATCCTAACTTTAGTTTGAGGTATTATTTATTAAAATTTAGTGGTTTTCCCCCAAAAATTTCTCAGAGAGGGAAGAGCCGGCAGTGTAGTGTGAGAGGGGGAGGGAGTTGAGTCCATTATTTGAATGGACATTAACTTGGCGACTGTATTTCTCTATTTCTCTTAAGTATTAATTGTGTGCATGTACCATCATAAAATTAAGATGTTATTTTTACTACAACATAGTTATGTGTCTTCAAAAAGTGGAGTTTGGGGGTCGGGCCGGTTTCTATTGGAATTAATCCCATATGTTCTGTTGTTCACTTAACGCGGATTTCACTTAACACGGGACCCTCTGGGTTCTATTGACCGCGTTAAGTAAGGGTACAACTGTATATATACATATATATATATATATATATATATATATATATATATATATATATATATATATATATATATATATATATATATATATATATATATATATATATATATATATATATATATATATATATATATATATATATATATATATATATATATATATATATATATATATATATATATATATATATATATATATATATATATATATTATATATATATATACACACACACTATAGTGATTTAAGGGCGATTTAGGGGAACTTTATGAGTGTTTCTGACTTTATGCATCTTTGGCTTGACTTTGTATGTACTTTTCTGTGAGCTGGAACCAATTACACAATATTGTATCCTATTGAAAAAATGGATTCGGTTAACAAAATTTTCGGTTAACGAATGACTCTGTGGAACGAATTGTGTTCGTTAACCGAGGGACCACTGTATATACAAAAGATTCATTAGTGTTTATTACTGAATAGTTATTTGATTAAATTAATGTTTATATATGTGAAATGAACAATGCAATTCATTAATAATATGTAGAATATTAAAACACACAAGAGGAGACAAGACGGCATTGTTTCCGTGAGTGACGATGGTTCTACATAAGAAACTGAAGAAAATAAGACCCTGGTTGTAGCTGTATGAATACCTGTATGTATGTTTTAAGTAATGTTATTTATTGTTAATAAATGGAAAACTAGGAGTAGCTAACCACTAATGGTAAAGAAATAAGGCGAGACGATTGGGAACGCCAACGTATGAACAGTAAGTGCGTACATGTGAAAACATATCGTCAGTTCTCTACATATGAATATGAAAGCAACACTTATTTACTGTTCATATATGTTTTAAATAATATTTACTAATGTAAAACAAAAATTCTATCCACCAATGGTAGTAAAGTCTAAAAAATAAGGACAGCCAATGAATATTGTGAGAGTTTTTACTCAGATGACGAAGTCATCATCAGGTTCAACTCTGGCTGAAGCTATAGCTTTCCATAAAGCTGTTGCTGAAACTGAAGTTGATGGTTTAGGCCTTCGAATAATAAAGCTGTCGAAAGAACCTTGCACAGCTGCTTTCTTTTCTCATTATACATCTTTATGTAGAGGTCATTTGCATTTATTTAAATTTTAATGCTTTGTTCTGTTAATGGATCCACTTCAGAAAATATGTTCATTGCTTGCTCCATATAATATCCACAGACCTCTCACCTTTTTCATATCGTTTTAACACATCTAGTTTCTCAGCTAAGCTTATACACTTTCTATTAGCTTTTGAACCAACACTACCATCACTTGCTCTCTTGCTCATGTTGAATAGGGATGGAAAAATGATGTAAGAAACCTGAGAAAGTTTTTCTCCAGCTCCTGTTCCAGATGCGTGGAAACAAAAGGCCCGCCAAGCTCCGACTGTAGTTTACCACTCATTAGCCAGGTAGCTTCTTTGCACAAGGCGCTCTTCATTTTTTCACCGTAATTTATTTTTTTATACATATCAGGATTTAGTTATTATTTATATGAAAGTGTAATTTTATTTTATTTTTATTATATTTTGGTCGTAAATACGAATGAAACAAGGACGTAAATTGAATTGGGTCCTAAATTAACTAGGGTTTTAAATATGAAAAGTTGTTGGTCGAACTCTTGTTATTGGAGGCAATACAGGTTGACAACCCTTTATCCGAAATTCTGAAAACCGAAAGTTTTTTTTGTGGAGCAAAAAAATATTTTTTTTTTATTAACATGGATTAGCCCACCCAGGCATAGATCAGTGACCCACATCGGGGTCTGGGGGGCGAAAATGTAATAGTAATACTAATTATAATAATAATTATTCATAGTAAATAAAAATTTTAATTAAAAAATACACTAAAATAAAATAATAATAATAATAATAATAATAAAATATAATAATAAAATATAATAATAAAATTTATAATAATAATAATACAGTATTACCCGCTTAACTTTCATACGCGTTTTCGCATATACGCGGTGCCTTGCCAAAGCTGAACTTTCACTTAACGTGGCATTTTTCATCATATACGCGGTGAGTGTCCGGCTCGAGAGCTATTTTTAGATTCGCACCACCCCCCACCCGCCACCCTGCCTGACTGCCTGTTTTAGCTCATAAAATTCATACAAATTACCCAGCCAGAATATAATTTACATTGCTGGAATTCTTATAATTTGGTGATCATTTTGAATATAAACAACATATTTTTGCATTAAACATACAATTTGTAGATAAAAATATTTCTCTAGGTAACTATGTTATCTTTTGTCCAAAATATATGACATTTATATTCAAAATATTCCTGGTCTTACAAGGAATCCAGCAATGTCAATTATATTATCCTAACTTTAGTTTGAGGTATTATTTATTAAAATTTAGTGGTTATCCCACACATCTCCTTGGGACGGTGGTGGGGGGTGGGGGGGAGGGGGGACCGACCGACCATCTGTTACCCTGTGAAGAATTATTTTTTTTTTTATTAACTGAAGATATTTGTTTTAGCTCATAAAATTCATACAAATTACCCGGTCAGAATGTAATTTACATTGCTGGAATTCTTATAATTTGGTGATCATTTTGAATATAAACAACATATATTTTGCATTAAACATACAATTTTTAGATAAAAATTGTTCTCTAGGTAATTATGTTATCTTTTGTCCAAAATATATGACATTTATATTCAAAATATTCCTGGTCTTACAAGGAATCCAGCAATGTCAATTATATTATCCTAACTTTAATCTGAGGTATTATTTAATACTAAATGTTAAAAACTCTTGAATGGAGGATTGGTGGGGGGTGGAGGGAGGGTTGGGACTGACCATGCGGTTGGAAGAGGGGGGGGGAAGGCAAGGTGGGGTACTTTGATTGACAGATAGTGTTGAAGAATATTTTTTTTTTTTTATTAACTGTAGATATTTGCTTTAGCTCATAAAATTCATACAAATTATCCGGCCAGAATATAATTTACATTGCTGGAACTCTTATAATTTGGTGATCATTTTGAATATAAACAACATATATTTTGCATTAAACATACAATTTTTAGATAAAAATTGTTCTCTAGGTAATTATGTTATCTTTTGTGAAAAATATATGACATTTATATTCAAAATATTCCTGGTCTTACAAGGAATCCAGCAATGTCAATTATATTATCCTAACTTTAGTTTGAGGTATTATTTATTACTATACCTGGTTTTTCCCCCAAAATTTCTCAGAGGGAAGAGCCAGCAGTGTAGTGTGAGAAGAGGGGGAGGGAGTGGAGTCCATTATTTGAATGGACATTAACTTGGCGACTGTATTTCTCTATTTCTCTTAAGTATTAATTGTGTGCATGTACCATCATAAAATTAAGATGTTACTTTTTACTACAACATAGTTGTTGCTTCGTCAAAAGTGGGTTGGGGGGTCGGGCTGGGTTCGCAAATTAATCCCATATGTTCTAGTATTCCTGCGGTTTTTCATAGCAGATTTCGAGACCCTCTGGGTT
>NW_024754911.1:0-3269 GCF_018991925.1 Homarus americanus | reverse complement strand
TACTACTACTACTACTACTACTACTACTACTACTACTTTTTTTTTTTAACGTGGCCTCCAGCCTCCCCCAATAGCCACACCTTCGCCACCATTTATTTACCTTAATATTAAATATCCTAATACATAAGAAACTATCCTATCTGTGTTAAATTAGTTGAGCCGCAGATCTATGCGGCATTCAGTGACTGTAGCCTCATAGTCAATATCTACTACTACTACTACTACTACTACTACTACTACTACTAATAATAATAATAATAATAATAATAATAACATCAGTAATAGTGGTGGATATCAATACTGGTAGATGGTGGTAGTAGTGGTAGATCTGGTTGAAGACATACTCCAAGACTTGAACACGGAAGGTAACATTGGTTTGTAAGTAACTAGAACAAGACCACAGGAACGCCAGGTAACTACCATCAAGCTATCAAACCACACCGGGATTAACAAGGCCTTTTGAATCACCTGTGTTTACCTACCGTATTAAAATACTTTGAAACCCCCGGGTAAAGGATGGTGGTGATGAGGGTTTTACACACACACACACACACACACACACACACACACACACACACACACACACACACACACACACACACACACACACTGGTGATATGATGGGGTTGCCTGCGGGGGGGGGGGAATGTAAGTTCATCTCAAGACTGGATAATGTAGAGTGCTTGTGTTGCCGTTGGTGGGAGTGGGTGGGTGGGCTGTGAGGTGGGGGAAGTGTTGTTGGTATGGATGGGTGACTAATAAGGTGTTACATATGTTCATATATTTTTGTATTAAGGCTTTTTACTGTGTTATATCACAGAGAGAGAGAGAGAGACCAATTTCTTTGTGCAAATATTTTTTACTTTTCTAATTCTGCTTTTGTTTTATTCGTGATCTCCCAGGTGAAGTAATGTTTTGTTATCTGTCTATCTGCCTGTCTGTTTGGCTGTCTTTCTGTCTTTTCCTGTCTGTCTGTCTGTGTCATCTGTCTGTCTATATCTCTCTATCTGTCCTATCTGCCTGATGTATAGCATGCCTCTCTCTGTCTCATTGTCCTATCGGTTTTCTACCTGTCTATCCATTTCTGTCTGTCTCAATCTTTTTTCTTTCTTTACATTGTATGTGTATGACTGTGTGTTTATGTGTGTATGACTGAGTGCTTATGTGTGTATGACTCAGTGCTTATGTGTGTATGACTCAGGAGTGTTTATGTGTATGACTGAGTGCTTATGTGTGTATGACTGAGTGCTTATGTGTGTATGACTGAGTGCTTATGTGTATGACTGAGTGCTTATGTGTGTATGACTGAGTGTTTATGTGTGTATGACTGAGTGTTTATGTGTGTATGACTCAGTGCTTATGTGTGTATGACTCAGTGCTTATGTGTGTATGACTGAGTGCTTATGTGTGTATGACTCAGTGCTTATGTGTGTATGACTCAGTGTTTATGTGTGTATGACTCAGTGCTTATGTGTGTATGACTCAGTGCTTATGTGTGTATGACTCAGTGTTTATGTGTGTATGACTCAGTGTTTATGTGTGTATGACTCAGTGCTTATGTGTGTATGACTCAGTGTTTATGTGTGTATGACTCAGTGTTTATGTGTGTATGACTCAGTGCTTATGTGTGTATGACTGAGTGTTTATGTGTGTATGACTGTGTGCTTATGTGTGTATGACTCAGTGCTTATGTGTGTATGACTGTGTGCTTATGTGTGTATGACTCAGTGCTTATGTGTGTATGACTCAGTGCTTATGTGTGTATGACTGAGTGCTTATGTGTGTATGACTGAGTGCTTATGTGTGTATGACTGAGTGCTTATGTGTGTATGACTCAGTGCTTATGTGTGTATGACTCAGTGTTTATGTGTGTATGACTCAGTGCTTATGTGTGTATGACTCAGTGTTTATGTGTGTATGTCTCAGTGCTTATGTGTGTATGACTCAGTGCTTATGTGTGTATGACAGAGTGTTTATGTGTGTATGACTCAGTGTTTATGTGTGTATGACTCAGTGCTTATGTGTGTATGACTCAGTGTTTATGTGTGTATGACTGAGTGCTTATGTGTGTATGACTCAGTGTTTATGTGTGTATGACTCAGTGTTTATGTGTGTATGACTCAGTGTTTATGTGTGTATGACTGAGTGTTTATGTGTGTATGACTCAGTGTTTATGTGTGTATTACTCAGTGTTTATGTGTGTATGACTGAGTGATAATGTGTGTATGACTGTGTGCTTATGTGTGTATGGCTGAGTGCTTATGTGTGTATGACTCAGTGCTTATGTGTGTATGACTGAGTGCTTATGTGTGTATGACTGAGTGCTTATGTGTGTATGACTCAGTGCTTATGTGTGTATGACTCAGTGCTTATGTGTGTATGGCTGAGTGCTTATGTGTGTATGACTCAGTGCTTATGTGTGTATGACTGAGTGCTTATGTGTGTATGACTCAGTGCTTATGTGTGTATGACTCAGTGTTTATGTGTGTATGACTGTGTGCTTATGTGTGTATGACTCAGTGCTTATGTGTGTATGACTCAGTGTTTATGTGTGTATGACTGAGTGATAATGTGTGTATGACTGTGTGCTTATGTGTGTATGGCTGAGTGCTTATGTGTGTATGACTGTGTGCTTATGTGTGTATGACTGAGTGCTTATGTGTATGTGTAGAGTATATAATTATGTACAAGTGCGTGGCTATGACTGAGTGGTTAATGTGTGTGACTAAGTGTGTGTGTATGTGTGTGTGCGTATAAGGCTAATTGTCTATGTTTGTGTATCTTTTTTATTTATTATTGAGTGCATATGACTGTGTATGGATAAGTGCTTGTGTATGTGTGTATGACTAAATTTTTGTGTGTGTGTATGTGTACGTATAACTAAGTGTTTATGTGTGTGTGTGTATATGTTACTTTTTTGCGAAATCGGTTATTTTAAAAGATGACCGGCATGCACATTGGTAATTTTTCAAAATAACTTACAGACAGTGGTTAGGTTAAGTGAAAGGTTAGGTTAAGTTAGGTTAGGTTAGGTTAGGTTAGAATGGCTCGTGTGGATTTATCCTGTTTTTTTTAACTTTGGTTAGTCTGTTTGTGAGTTATTTTGCAAAATTTCCAATATGCATGCCGGTCATTTTGCAAAATAACCAATTTCGCAAAAAAAAGCAATACATTATTTCCCTTTATCCTGTGTGATTTTATCAAGATTTATCTTACCCACGTTTCCATTGTGGATGTACATGATATATATATATATATATATATATATA
>NW_024754910.1:7500-10975 GCF_018991925.1 Homarus americanus | reverse complement strand
GACCATACAGAAAGAATTACTGTTTAATAAGGTTGGAATTTGAAGAAATTGACAACAAAATAAAGCTCTGTTTATCACTATAGTAAAGAGGGATGGTGTTTGTAAAGATGATGGATGGTGTTATAATATGTAGTGATGATGGATGGTGTTATATGTAGTGATGAAGGATGGCGTTATATTGTTGTAATGATGGATGGTGTTATATGTAGTGATGATAAGAGGGTAATATATGTAGTGATGATGGATGGTGTTATATATATATATTGATGATGCATGATGTTATATGTAGTGATGATGGCTGGTGTTATATGTAGTGATGCTGGATGGTGTTATATGTAGTGATGATGGATAGAGTTATATGTAGTGATGATGGATGATGTTATATGTAGTGATCATGGGTGGTGTTATATGTAGTGATGTTGGATGGTGTTATATGTAGTGATGATGGATGATATTATAGGTAGTGATGATAGGATGGTTCTATATGTAGTGATGATGGATGGTGTTATATGTAGTGATGATGGATGATGTTTTATGTAGTGATGATAGGTTGGTTTTATATGTAGTGATGATGGATGGTGTTATATGTAGTGATGATGGATGGAGTTATATGTAGTGATGATGGATGATGTTATATGTAGTGATGATGGTTGGTGTTATATGTAATGATGTCGGATGTTGTTATATGTCGTGATGGATGGTTCTATATGTAGTGATGGTGGATGGTGTTATATGTAGTGATGATGGATCGTGTTATATGTAGTGATGATGGATAGTATTATATGTAGTGATGATGATGGATGGTGTTATAAGTAGTGATGATGGACGTTACATGCAGCATTTAGCGATGGTACAAAGTGAAGATTGCAGTTTTATGCACACCATACTTTAAAATAATTCCAAGTAAGATTGTATGAGATGTTGCACATCGCACATGCAAAGGAAGATTGTGAAGTGAGATGTAGTGAAGATTGTGAAGTGAGATGTAGTGAAGATTGTGAAGTGAGATGTAGTGAAGATTGTGAAGTGAGATGTAGTGAAGATTGTGAAGTGAGATGTAGTGAAGATTGTGAAGTGAGATGTAGTGAAGATTGTAAAGTGAGATGTGGTAAAGATTGTGAAGTGAGATGTGGTGAAGATTGTGAAGTGAGATGTGGTGAAGATTGTGAAGTGAGATGTGGTGAAGATTGTGAAGTGAGATATGGTGAAGATTGTGAAGTGAGATGTAGTGAAGATGTGAAGTGAGATGTAGTGAAGATTGTGAAGTGAGATGTAGTGAAGGTGGTGAAGTGAGATGTAGTGAAGATTGTGTAGTGAGATGTAGTGAAGATTGTGAAGTGAGAGGTAGTGAAGATTGTGAAATGAGATGTAGTGAAGATTGTGAAGTGAGATGTATTGAAGATTGTGAAGTGAGATGTAGTGAAGATTGTGAAGTGAGATGTAGTGAAGATTGTGAAGTGAGATGTAGTAAAGATTGTGAAGTGAGATATGGTGAAGATTGTGAAGTGAGATGTAGTGAAAGATTGTGAAGTGAGATGTAGTGAAGATTGTGAAGTGAGATGTATTGAAGATTGTGAAGTGAGATGTAGTGAAGATTGTGAAGTGAGATGTAGTGAAGTTTGTGAAGTGGGATGTAGTGAAGATTGTGAAGTGAGATGTAGTGAAGATTGTGAAGTCGGATGTAGTGAAGATTGTGAAGTGAGATGTAGTGAAGATTGTGAAGTGAGATGTAATGAAGATTGTGAAGTGAGATGTAGTGAAGATTGTGAAGTGAGATGTAGTGAAGATTGTGAAGTGAGATGTAGTGAAGATTGTGAAGAGAGATGTAGTGAAGATTGTGAATTGAGAAGTAGTGAAGATTGTGAAGTGGGATGTAGTGAAGATTGTGAAGTGAGATGTAGTGAAGATTGTGAAGTGAGATGTAGTGAAGATTGCGGCTGAGATGTAGCAAACACTGCATGAGATGCAGTGGAAGATTGTGAATGAGATGGTAGCGATTGGTGAAGTGAGATGTAGTGAAGCACGTGTACGAGATGTGGCAAAAGATTGTGTACTATAATGCAGTGAAACTTAGCTGGTATTGCAAAATTTAAAGATTGTAGCTTTTGAGATGTGGTGAAGATTATGAAGTGATATGTAGTGAAGATTGTGAAGTGAGATGTAGTGAAGATTGTGAAGTGAGATGTAGTGAAGATTGTGAAGTGAGATGCAGTGAAGATTGTGAAGTGAGATGTAGTGAAGATTATGAAGTGAGATGTGGTGAAGATTATGAAGTGATATGTAGTGAAGATTGTGAAGTGAGATGTAGTGAAGATTGTGAAGTGAGATGTGGTAAAGATTGTTAAGTGAGATGTGGTGAAGATTGTGAAGTGAGATTTGGTGAAGATTGTGAAGTGAGATGTGGTGAAGATTGTGAAGTGAGATATGGTGAAGATTGTGAAGTGAGATGTAGTGAAGATGTGAAGTGAGATGTAGTGAAGATTGTGAAGTGAGATGTAGTGAAGGTTGTGAAGTGAGATGTAGTGAAGATTGTGTAGTGAGATGTAGTGAAGATTGTGAAGTGAGATAGCAAAGACGTAGCTTAGGATAAGTGGAAGCCAGTATACTGTGTAAGATTGTGAAGTGAAATGAAGTGAAGATTGTGAGGTGAGATGTAGTAAAGATTGTGAGGTGAACATAAGAACATAAGAACATAAGAAAGTGGGATACTGCAGGAGGCCGACTGGCCCATACAGGGCAGATCCCTTTCACACCCATCCCAGCACTTCCATGTGCCTATCCAACTTCATCTTGAAGCTCCCTAGCGTCCCCGATCCTACTATTATAAAGCACCCGGTAGCCTATTCCACATATCCACAAACTCCCCATTACCAAACCAGTGCTTGCCTATATCCTTTCTGAATCCCGGAATTTATCAATTTGCCGGTCGGTTCCTAGTTTATTTCAGCATTACTGTTTCAGAACATCTTCCATTTTACCCTTGTTAATCCCACTTACCCAATTCTGTACAATTTAATATGGTCAACTCTATGCCTCCTCTCAATGAATGCTCGCTTTCAGCCCTTTTCTCTTCATATGGAAGGTTTCTAATATTATGGATCATTTTCGTCATTCTTCTTTGTACTCTCTCCAAAGAATCTATGTCCATTCTATAATAAGGACACCAGAACTGAACCGCATAATCCATGTGTGGCCTCACTAATGCTAGGTAAAGTTTCAAGATAACGTCAGCAGTTCTGTTACTCACAGATCTAGATATGAACCCAAGAATCCTGTTTGCCTTGTTGCGAACGCTAATACATTGTTTTCTAGGTTTCAAGTCGTTGTTAACAAATACACCTAGATCTTTTTCACAAACCGAGTTTTCTATTTCAGTGTTACCTAGTTTATACTTAACGTTTGTATTCGTCTTCCCTATCTGTAGTACCTTGCATTTATCACTATTAAAATTCATTTGCCAGTCTACTGACCACTC
>NW_024754910.1:0-5000 GCF_018991925.1 Homarus americanus | reverse complement strand
ATGAATCTATCTAGCTTCCTTTTGAAACTTTCCAGAGTTCCCGCACTTACTACAAAGTTGCTAAGCTTGTTCCACTCGTCCACCACCCTATTTGTGAACCAGTTTCTTCCTATCTCCCTCCTAAACCTAAACTTATCCAACTTGAATCCGTTGTTCCGAGTCCTATCCTGCTCGGATATTATAAGAACTTTATCTATATCACCTTTATTGATTCCTTTCACCCACTTGAATACTTCTATCATATCTCCCCGCACTCTTCGTCTTTCGAGGGAATGCAAGTTTAGTTTCTTTAACCTATCCTGATATAGAAGGTTTCTAAGTCCCGGAATCATTTTCGTCATTCTTCGCTGCGCCGACTCTAGTGAATTGATATCCATTCTATAATAAGGGCGCCAGAACTGAACCGCATAATCGAGGTGCGGCCTGACTAGCGCAAGATATAGTTGCAATAAGACCTCTGCACTCTTGTTACTTACACTTCTAGATATAAAACCCAATACTCTGCCTTATTTCGAACATTAACGCACTGTTTTCTAGGCCGTAGGTCCGGGCTTACAACTACCCCTAGGTCTCTTTCACAAGTCGACTTCTCTCGGTTGATGTTGTTAAGGCTGTATACATTATAAGTATTTGTTCTTCCAATATTAAGTACGCTGCACTTGCTGGTGTTGAATTTCATTTGCCATTTTTCAGACCACCCCTGCAGTTTATTTAGATCCTCCTGTAATGCATTTGCATCCTGCCCTGAATTAATTTGCCGCTCTATTTTGGTGTCATCCGCAAACTTGCTTATGTCACTGCTGATCCAAGTATCTAGATCGTTTATGTAGATTATGAACAAGAGTGGGCCTAGTACTGACCCCTGGGGAACCCCACTGGTTACACGGCCCCACTCATATTTAACACCATCTATGCTGACCCTCTGCGTTCTATTGGTGAGCCATGATTTTATCCAATTTAAAACTTTCCCCTCAATACCATGAGCCTTAATTTTTCTCAGAAGCCTCTGATGCGGTACTCTCTCAAATGCTTTGCTAAAGTCTAAGTAAATATCATCGTAATTTTCGTCATTATCTACTACCTCGAAGACTTTCCTAAAAAACATTAGCAGATTTGTTAGACAAGATTTTCCCTTTGTAAATCCATGTTGAGAGTCGTAGATTAATTTGCTTTTCTCTAGATGCGATCGGATGCTATCTGCTATAATTGATTCAAGAAATTTCCCCACTACTGACGTCAAACTGATCGGCCGGTAATTTGACGCTGATGCTATGTCCCCCTTTTTTAATATGGGTACTACATTTGCCTGTTTCCACAAGTCTGGCACAACTTCAGTGTCTAATGATTTTGTAAATAAGTTTACGAGGGGTTCGCTAATCTGTTCCCTACACTCTTTCAAGACTCGTGGGAAAATTTCATCCGGCCCTGGGGATTTTGTTTTCTTTAGTTTATTTATCTTCTTAAGAACATCCTCTTTTCTGATAGTGATATTCTTTAATTTATTTTCTTCCTTTCCCTTAAATATCAGTTCCACCTCTGGAATTTCATCTCAAATTTCTTCTGTGAAAACTGATAAGAAGTAGCTGTTCAATGCTTTGCTTATTTCTTCACTGCCATTTATCACTTCTCCCCTCCCTGACTTTAAAGGCCCAACATTGTCCTTGACCTTTGTCCTATATACCTGGAAAAATCCCTTGGGATTCGCCTTGGATTCTCTTGCTATTTTGATTTCATAGTCTCTCTTTGCTTTCCTTACATTTTTCATAACATTCCTAGATAGTTCATTATACCTGTTTCTGAGCTGCTCCTCCCCTCCTTTTAATTTCTTATATATTCCTTTCTTTATTCCTATGTCATGTTTAAGTTTTCTGGTCATCCACCTTGGCTCTTTCTTATTTGACCTAATTTTTCTGTATGGTATATTTTGTTCTTGTGCTTTATGTAGTATACTAGTGAATATATTATAGTCATGATCAATTGTTGTGTCATCTATGACCTCACCCCTTCCTACTGGGAACTGACGTGACGTTTCCCAGGTGACCTCACCTAGGTACCTTCGTAACCCCTGATAATCCGCCAACCGAAAGTTTGGGACTCTGACCATATTGTCATTGTTTTTCGTTTCCCAATTTAGGGTGAACCTGATTTCTCTGTGATCACTGTTACCTAGTTCTTCCCCTACTGTGATAGCTCTGATAATATTTTCTTTATTTGTTAATACTAGGTCTAATATATTGTCACCTCTAGTAGGTTCTGTAATTAGTTGTTTCAAAAATTTTTCCTGTACTGCTTCTAGGAAGTCTTCAGATTCATAGTCGCCTACAATGTTGTCCCAGTCAATATTTCTGAAGTTGAAATCCCCCATAATGCATAGGTTGTTATATTTTGCTGCCTTACTCATTTCCTGCCATATGGGCTGAGCTGCTTCTTTGCCAAGACTTGGGGGCCTGTAAATCATTTCCATAATCAGTTTTTCTCTTCCTTCCGTGATTTCTACCCACAAAGACTCGGTTCCTATTTCACCCTTTATTGAATTATTAATACAACATTTTAATGTATCCTTGACGAAGAGTGCGACCCCTCCCCCCTTCCTACCTTTCCTGTCCTTGTGAAAAAGGTTGTACCCTTCTATGTGGTACTCTGATAAAAAAATTTTGCTCGCCAGATTCATCCAAGTTTCGGTGATTGCTATGACGTCTACATTCTCGGTACATATACAACTGCTCTCAGCAAGTCTATTTTATTTCTAACGCTCCTACTGTTTGTACAGTATACATTTAAACCTACCCTTCCCTGGTCCTGTTTTACCCCTTGTCCTGAGCAACTAATTTTACTTCCCAGGACTTGCTTGTTTTTTGACTCCCACTTTCCTCGACCCCTCTCTACTGGGAAACCCCCCCTTCGGAGTGACAATTTCACGCTCCAGGAATGCAGACAACGTCTTTACCCCCTCACGAGACAAGTGTACTCCGTCGCGACAGTACAGTTAGTCGTTGCCATAGAATCGTTGCCCACTATCAATGAATGCCCAACCATTGTTTGCACAATGTTTTTCCAGTCGGCAATTTATAGCAATTGCCCTGGACAGCCATTCACGACCAACCCCTCTTCTAGGCAAGACACCACATACTATCGGGATCCCTCCCCTATCTCTAATCTTCCCCAGTGCCTCCCTATACCTCTTGAAAAGTTCCTCACTCCTAACCTTACCTATGTCGTTTCCTCCCACACTAAGACACACTACTGGATTGGTACCCTCCCCTGACAAAACCCTTTCTAACCTCTCGGCTACATGCCCTATCCCAGCCCCAGGAAAACACACCCTAGTCCTACGTTTCCTATCTCTCGCACAAAAAGCCCTATCTACAAACCTCACCTGGCTGTCCCCAACTCCCACGACCTTACCTGTGGGCAGGGTTTGTACAACTGCCCTTTCCTCTCCTTGATCCATACCGTCCTGCCTCTTCTCTTCCTCGCCAGCTCTCTGCAGCACCTGGTAAGGGTTTCTACACTCCACACTCTGGTCAGCTTTCCTGAGCCTGACCCTAGTCCCCTTGGCGACAACCACTCTCCACGCTTGCTCCTCCTTCGCAGGTGTCCTGCTAGGCAGGACACCTACCTGAAGGAGTTCCGTCTTGAGGGCTTCATTTTCCCCCTTTGCAGTGTCAACCTCACTCCTCAACTGCCCCAGCTGCCTTAACAACGTGGCAAGGAGGTCGTGTTTCCCCACACTCCCCTCCTCTCCCCCCACGACACAACGATTCAAGGCTGCCATTTTCCTTGGTCTCTAACGGGAGCACTTTCGGGCACGACCTTCTCCAAGCTGGGTCAGAGGTCATCTGAGCTGGGAACAGGGAACATAAGAACATAAGAATGAAGGAAACTGCGGGCCTATTGGCCCATACTGGGCAGTCCCATTTACCCCCAACCCCTATTGCTCATATAAGCATCCAACCTATGTTTGAAGCTATCTAGCGTATTCGAGTTAATGATGATATTTGGTAACTTGGTCCATTCATCCACTAATCTATTTCCAAACCAATGTTTACCTATTTTGCGCCTAAATATAAATTTGTCTAATTTAAAACCATTGTAACGAGTTCGCTCCTGGTTGGATAGTCTGATTACCTTTATATTGTCCCCTTTGTTCAGCCCTGGCTTCCATTTATACACCTCTATCATTTCGCCCCTGGCTCTACGTCTCTCGAGAGAGTGCAAATTAAGATGCTTTGATCTGTCTCTGTACTCAAGGTTCCTAATGGCCGGGACTAGTCTTGCAATTCTCCTCTGAATTCTTTCCAAGGATTCTATATCCATTCTGTAATACGGTGACCAGAATTGAACTGTGTAATACAAGTGAGGTCTCACAAGCGCAACATATAGTCTTAAGATGACCTCGCTAGTCTTGTAACTAACACTCCTTTGTATGAACCCAAGTGCTTTATTAGCCTTGTTTCGAGCAAAAACACATTGTTTACTTGGCTCCAGATTCCAACTTATCATTACTCTTAAATCTCTCGCAGTCGAATTTCTCAATAACATCGTTGTTCATCTGGTATCTGGTTTCCCTGTTTACATCTCCTATCCTGAGTACTTTACATTTGTCCACATTGGATTTCATCTGCAATTTTTTAGATCATTCGAAATTTTTTTTTAGATCTTCCTGTAGTTTTGCGTCAGATTTAATTACACGCCCTATTTTAGCGTCATCAGCAAATTTACTTATGTTGCTGTCTACGCCGATATCTATGTCTTTTATGTACAGTATATAATAAATAATAATGGTCCAAGTACTGAGCCTTGGGGAACTCCACCAGTGACATTGCTCTAATGGGATTTAGTGCCATTAATGCTCACTCTCTCTTTCCTGTCCTGTAACCACGCCCTAATCCATTTTTGAATATCACCTTTAATGCCATGAGCCTCTACTTTTCTTATTAGTCTTTCGTGGGGGACTCTGTCGAAGGCTTTGCTAAAGTCGAGATATACCACATCATAAT
>NW_024754909.1:0-6421 GCF_018991925.1 Homarus americanus | reverse complement strand
GAGAATAACAACGTCCCCTGATCGAGTATAACACATCCCCTGATCGAGTATAACATATCCCTTGATCGTGTATAACAAAGTTTCCTGGTCGAGTATAGTAATGTCCCCTGATCGAGTATAACAAAGGCCCCGGATCGAGTATAGCAAAGTCCCCTTATCGAGCATAACAAAGGACCCTGGTTGAGTATAACAAAGCCCCCCTCATCGAATATTACAAAATCCCCTGATCAAGTATAACAAAGTCCCCTGATCGAGTATAACAAAGACCCCTATTCGAGTATAACAAATGCCCCTAATGGAGTATAACAAAGACCCTCATGGAGTAAAACAAAGCCCCCTGATCGAGTATAACAAAGTCCTCTTATCGAGTATAACAAAGTCCCCTGATCGAGTATATCAAACCCCCCTGGTCGAGTATAATAAAGGCCCTGATCGAGTAAACCAAATTCTCATGATCGAGTATACCAAATTCCCCTGGTTCGATTATAACAAAAGCCCCTGATATAGTATAACAAATCCCCTAATCGAGAGTAGCAAAGTCCCCTGATCCATTATAACAAAGGACCCTAATCGAGTCTAACAAAGTCCCCTGATCGAGTATAGCAAAGGCCCTTGATCGAGTATAACAAATGCCCCTCATCGAGTATAACAAAGTCACCTAATCGAATATAACAAAGCCCCCTGATCGAGTATAACAAAGGCCAATGGTCGACCATAACAAAGGACCCTGGTCGAGAATAACAAAGTTCCCTGATCGAGTATAACAAAGCCCAATCATCGAGTAAAACAAAGTCCCCTCATCGAGTAAAACAAAGTCCCCTGATCGAGTATATCAACAAAGTCCCCTGGTCGAGTATAACAAAGTCCCCTGGTCGAGTATAAATAAGGCCCCTCAACGAGAATAACAAAGTCCCCTGATCGCATATAACAAAGTCCCCTTATCGAGCATAACAAAGGCCCCTGGTCGAGCATAACAAAGCCTCCCTGACCGAATAATACAAAGTCCCCTGATCAAGTATAACAAAGTCCCCTGATCGAAAATAACAAAGTCCCCTGGTCGAGTATACCAAAGGCCCCTAATGTAGAATAACAAAGACCCTGATGGAGTAAAACAAAGTCCCCTGATCGAGGAAAACAAAGCCCCCCTAATCGAGTATAACAAAGTCCCCTGATCGAGTATAACAAAGTCCCCTGATCGAGCATAACAAAGACCCCTGGTCGAGTATAACAAAGGCCCCTGATCGAGTATAACAAAGTCCCCTGATCGAGTATAACAAAGTCCACTTATCGAGTATAACAAAGTCCTCTGATCGAGTATAACAAAGGCCCCCAGTTGAGTATAACAAAGCATCCTTATCGAGTATAGCAAAGTCCCCAGATCGAGTATAACACATTCCCTGATCGAGTAAAACATATCCCCTGATCGTGTATAACAAAGTTACCTGGTCGAGTATAGTAATGTCCCCTGATCGAGTATAATAAAGCCCCCTGATCGAGTATAACAAAGTCCCCTGCTCAAGTATAACAAAGTCCCCTAATCGAGCATAACAAAGGCCTCTGATCGAGTATAACAAAGGCCCTTGATCGAGTATAATAAATTCCGCTAATCGAGTATAACAAAGTCCCTTGATCGAATAGAAAACAGTTGCCTCATCGAGTAAAACAAAGTCCCCTGGTCAAGTATAACAGAGTCCCTTAATCGAGTATAACAAAGCCCCCTGATCGAGTAAAACAAAGTTCTGGAAGAAGTTCCTGTCGAGGCAACAAATTCTGATCTACTAAAGTCTCATCGAGTATAACAAATTCCCCTGATCGAGTATAACAAAGTCCCCTGGTAGAGTAAATCAAAGGCCCATGATCGAGTATAACAAAGGCCCCTGATCGAGTATAACAAAGTCCCCTGATCGAGTATAACAAAGTCCACTGGTCGAGAACAACAAAGCACCATGGTCGAGTATAACAAAGCCCCCTCATCGAGTATAACAATGTCCCCTGATCGAGTATAACAAGGTCTCATGATCCAGTATAACAAATTCCCCTGGTTCGTGTATAACAAAAGCCCCTGATATAGTATAACAAAGGCCCCTGATCGAGGATAACAAAGTCCCCTGATCGAGCATAACAAAGACCCCTGGTTGAGTATAACAAAACCACA
Organism: Homarus americanus; assembly: GCF_018991925.1. Lineage (NCBI taxonomy): Eukaryota > Metazoa > Arthropoda > Malacostraca > Decapoda > Nephropidae > Homarus > Homarus americanus. Next base: position 4,266 of record NW_024754909.1, on the reverse strand, counting down.
TAATCGAGTATAACAAAGTCCCCTAGTTTAGTATAACAAAGCCCCCTGATCGTGTATAACAAAGTCCCCTGATCGAGTATAACAAATTCCCCTGATCGAGTATAACAAAGGACCCCGGTTGAGTATAACAAAGCCTCCTGACTGAGTATAACAAAGTCCCCTGATCGAGTATAACACATACTCTGATCGAGTATAACATATCCCTTAATCGTGTATAAAAAAGTTCCCTTGTCGAGTATAGTAATGTCCCCTGATCGAGTATAACAATGTCCCTTGGTCGAGTATAACAAAATCCCATGATCAAGTATAACAAAGTCCCCTGGTCGAGTATAACAAATTCCCCTGATCAATTATAACAAAGTCCCCTGATCGATTATGACAAAGGCCCTTGATCGATATAACAAAGGCCCCTGATCGAGTATAACAAAGTCCCCTTTATCGAGCATAACAAAGTCCCCTGTCAGAGTATAACAAATTCCATCAAGTATAACAAAGTCCCTTGGTCGAGTATAACAAAGTCCCCTGGTCGAGTATAACCAAAGCCCCCTGATCGAGAATAAAGTCCCTTGATCGCAAAGTCCCCTTATCGAGCATAACAAAGGCCATTGGTCGAGCATAACAAAGCCCTCCTGACCGAATAATACAAAGTCCCCTGATCAAGTATAACAAAGTCCCCTGATCGAAAAAAACAAAGTCCCCTGGTCGACTATAACAAAGGCCCCTAATGTAGAATAACAAAGACCCTGATGGAGTATAACAAAGTCCCCTGATCGAGAAAAACAAAGCCGCCCCTAATCGAGTATAACAAAGTCCCCTGGTCGAGTATAACAAAGTCCCCTGATCGAGCATAACAAAGACCCCTGGTCGAGTATAACAAAGTCACCTGAACGAGTATAACAAAGTCCCATGGTTGAGTATAACAAAGCCCCCTGATCGAGTATAACAAAGTCCTCTGATCGAGTATACCAAATTCCCCTGATCGAGTATAACAAAGGCCCCGATTGAGTATAACAAAGCCTCCTGACTGAGTATAACAAAGTCCCCTCATCGAGTATAACACATCCCCTGATCGTGTATAACAAAGTTACCTGGTCGAGCATAAGAAAGCCCCCCTGACCGAATAATACAAAGTCCCCTGATCAAGTACAACAAAGTACCCTGATCGAAAATAACAAAGTCCTATAAGGCACAAGGCCCTTAATGGAGAAATAAACAAAGACCCTGATGGAGGTCAAAGTCCCCTGACTGAGGAGAAACAAAGCCTCAATTGAGGAGCAACAAAGGCCCCTAATGGAGCATAACAAAGTCCCTGATGGAGAATAACAAAGTCCCCTGATCGAGGAAAACAAAGCCCCCAGATCGAGTATAACAAAGTACCCTCATCGAGTATAACAAAGGCCCCTGAACGAGTATAACAAAGTCGCGTGATCGAGCACAACAAAGACCCCTGGTCGAGTATAACAAAACCACCTGATCGAGTATAACAAAGTCCCCTGGTTGAGTATAACAAAGCCCCCTGATCGAGTATAAAAAAGTCCCCTGATCCAGTATAACAAATTCAACTGATCGAGTATAACAAAGTCCTGTTATCGAGTATAACAAAGTCCAATAGTCGAGTATAACAAATTCCCCTCATCGAGTATAACAAAGTCCCTTGGTCGCGTATAACAAAGTCCCCTGGTCGAGTATAACACAGTCCCCTGGTCGATTATAACCAAGGCCCCTGATCGAGAATAACAAAGTCCCCTGATCGAATATAACAAAGTCCTCTGATCGAAAGAGCAACAAAGTTCCCTGGTCTTGTATAACAGCCCCTGGTCGAGTATAACACAGTCCCCTGGTCGAGTAGTATAACAAAGTCCCCTGATCGAGGAAAACAAAGCCTCCTGATCGAGTATAACAAAGTCCCCTTATCGAGTATAAAAAAGTCCCTTGATCGAGTATAATAAAGCTCCCTGACTGAGTATAACAAAGTCCCCTGATCGAGTATATCAAACCCCCCTGGTCGAGTATAATAAAGGCCCTGATCGAGTATAACAAATTCTCATGATCGAGTATACCAAATTCCCCTGGTTCAAGTATAACAAGAGCCCCTGATTTAGTATAACAAATCCCCCTAATCAAGTATAACAAAGTCCCCTGATCGATTATAACAAAGGCCCCTAATCGAGTCTAACAAAGTCCTCTGATCGAGAATAGCAAAGGCCCTTGATCGAGTATAACAAATGCCCCTCATCGAGTATAACAAAGTCACCTAATCGAATATAACAAAGCCCCCTGATCGAGTATAACAAAGGCCACTGGTCGACCATAACAAAGGACCCTAGTCGAGTATAAAAAAGTCCCCTGATCGAGTATAACAAAGTTCCCCTATCGAGTAAAACAAAGTCCCCTGATTGAGTATATCAAAGCCCCCTGATCAAGTAAAACAAAGTCCCCTGGTCGAGTATATCAAAGCCCCCTCATCGAGTATAAGAAAGTCCCCTAATCGAGTATAACAAAGTCCCCTGGTCGAGTATAACAAAGGCCCCTGATCGAGTATAACAAAGTCCCCTGATCGAGTATAACAAAGTCCCCTGGTCGAGTATAACAAAGTCCCCTGGTCGAGTATAACCAAGCCCCCTGATCGAGAATAACAAAGTCCTCTGATCGAATATAACAAAGTCCCCTTATCGAGCAAAACAAAGGCCCCCTGATCGAATAATTCAAAGTCTCTTGATCAAGTACAACAAACACCCCTGATCGAGTATAACAAAGTCCCGTGGTCGAGTATAACAAAGGCCCCTAATGGAGCATAACAAAGTCCCTGATGGAGTATAACAAAGTCCCCTGATCGAGGAAAACAAAACCCCCAGATCGAGTATAACAAAGTCCCCTGATCGAGTATATCAAAGGCCCCTCATCGAGTATAACAAAGTCTCGAGCACAACAAAGACCATGGTCGAGTATAACAAAACCACCTGATCGAGTATAACAAAGTCCCCTGGTTGAGTATAACAAAACCCCCTAATCGAGTATAACAAAGTCCCCTGATCCAGTATAACAAATTCCCCTGATCGAGTATAACAAAGTCCTGTTATCGAGTATAACAAAGTCCAATAGTCGAGTATAACAAATTCCCCTCATCGAGTATAACAAAGTCCCCTGGTCGCGTATAACAAAGTCCCCTGGTCGAGTATAACACCGTCCCCTGATCGAGTATAACCAAGGCCCCTGATCGAGAATAACAAAGTCCCCTGATCGACTATAACAAAGTCCTCTGATCGAGTATAACAAAGTTCCCTTGTCGTGTATAACAAAGCCCCCGGTTGAGTATAACAAAGCCTCCTAATCGAGTATAACAAAGTCCTGTGATCGAGTATATCACATCCCCTGATCGAGTACAACATATCCCCTGATCGTGTATAACAAAGTTCCCTGGTCGAGTATACCAATATCCCCTGATCGAGTATAACAAAGGCCCCTGATCGAGTATAACAAGCGCCCCTGGTCGAGTAAAACAAAGTCCCCTGGTCGAGTATAACAGCCAATTTCATCATGTATAACAAAAGTTTTCGTGGTTGAGTATAACAAAGCCCCTTGACTGAGTATTACAAAGTCCCCGAATCGTAGTATATAACAAAGTCCTAATCGAGTAAAACAAAGTCCCCTGGTCGAGTATAAGAAAGCCACCTAATCGAGAATAACAAAGTCCCTTGATCGAGTATAACACATCCCCTGATCGAGTATAACATATCCCTTGATCGTGTATAACAAAGTTTCCTGGTCGAGTATAGTAATGTACCCTAATCGAGTATAACAAAGACCCCTGATCGAGTATAGCAAAGTCCCCTTATCGAGCATAACAAAGGGCCCTGGTTGAGTATAACAAAGCCCCCCTCATCGAATATTACAAAGTCCCCTGATCAAGTATAACAAAGTCCCCTGATCGAGTATAACAAAGACCCCTATTCGAGTATAACAAATGCCCCTAATGGAGTATAACAAAGACCCTGATGGAGTATAACAAAGTCCCCTGATCGAGGAAAACAAAGCCCCCTGATCGAGTATAACAAAGTCCCCTTATCGAGTATAACAAAGTCCCATGATCGAGTATAATAAAGCTCCCTGACCGAGTATACCAAATTCTCATGATCGAGTATACCAAATTCCCCTGGTTCGATTATAACAAAAGCCCCTGATATAGTATAACAAATCCCCCTAATCGAGTGTGGCAAAGTCCCCTGATCGATTATAACAAAGGCCCCTAATCGAGTCTAACAAAGT
>NW_024754908.1:0-27071 GCF_018991925.1 Homarus americanus | reverse complement strand
CTTTGTTATACTCGAGCAGGGGGCTTTGTTATACTCGACCAGGGGACTTTGTTATACTCGACCAGCGGGCTTTGTTATACTCGATTAGGGGACTTTGTTATAATCGATCAGGAGGCTTTGTTTTATTCGATCAGGGGACTTTGCTATACTCGACTAGGGGACTTTGTTATACTCGAACAGGGGGCTTTGTTATTCTCGACCAGAGAACTTTTTTATACTTGACCAATGAACTTTGTTATACTCCATGAGGGGCCTTTGTTATACTCGATTAGGGGAATTTGTTATACTCGATCAGGAGGCTTTGTTATACTCGATGAGGGAACTTTGTTATACTCGATCAGGGGACTTTGTTATACTCGATTAGTCGGCTTTGTTATACTCGATCAGGGGACTTTCTTAAACTCGATGAGGGGCCTTTGTTATACTCGATGAGGGGCCTTTGTTATACTAGATCAGGGGACTTTGTTATACTCGATTAGAGGCCTTTTTTGGACTCGATTAGGGGACTTTGTTATACTCGTCCAGGGGGGTTTGTTATGCTAGCATCAGAGGACTTTGTTATACTCGATGAGGGGACTTTGTCTTACTCGATGAGGAACCTTTGTTATACTCGACCAGGGGACTTTGTTATACTCGATAAGGAGCCTTTGTTATACTAGATCAGGGGACTTTGTTATACTCGATTAGAGGCCTTTTTTGGACTCGATTAGGGGAGTTTGTTATACTCGAGCAGGGGGCTTTGTTATACTCGATCAGGGGACTTTGTTATACTCGATCAGGAGGCTTTGTTATACTCGATCAGGGGACTTTGCTATACTCGACCTGGGGACTTTGTTATACTCGAGCAGGAGGCTTTGTTATACTCGATCAGGAGGCTTTGTTATATTCGATCAGGGGACTTTGCTATACTCGACCAGGGGACTTTGTTATACTCGAACAGGGAACTTTTTTATACTCAACCAGGGGACTTTGTTATACTCGATTAGGCGGCTTTGTTATACTCGATGAGGGGACTTTCTTATACTCGATGAGGGGCCTTTTTTGGACTCGATGAGGGGCCTTTGTTATACTCGATCAGGGGATTTTGTCTTACTCGACCAGGGAACTTTTTTATACTCGAGCAGGGGGCTTTGTTATATTCGATCAGGGGACTTTGTTATACTCGATCAGGAGGCTTTGTTATACTTGATCAGGGAACTTTGCTATACTCGACCAGGGGACTTTGTTATACACGAACCGGGGACTTTGTTATATTCGACCAGGGGACTTTTTTATACTTGACCAGAGGACTTTGTTATATTCGATTAGGGGACTTTGTTATACTCGGTGAGGGGACTTTGTTATACTCGAGCAGGGACTTTGTTATACTCGATCAGGGGACGTTTTTATACTCGACCAGAGGACTTTGTTATATTCGATTAGGGGACTTTGTTATACTCGAACCAGGGGACTTTTTTATACTTGACCAATGGACTTTGTTCTACTCAATGAGGGGCCTTTGTTATACTCGATCAGGGGACTTTGTTATATACGACCAGGAGACTTTGTTATACTCGATGAGGGGCCTTTGTTATACTCGATGAGGGGACTTTGTTATACTCGATCATGGGATATGTTATACTCGATCAGGGGACTTTGTTATACTCAACCAGAGGACTTTGTTATACTCATATAGGGGACTTTGTTATACTCGATTTGGGGCCTTTGTTATATTTGATGAGGGGGTTTTGTTATACTCGACCAGGGGACTTTGATATGCTCGATCAGGGGCTTTTGTTATACTCGTTCAGGGGATATGTTATGCTCGATCAGGGGACTTTGTTATACTCGATCAGGGGACATTGTTATATTTGATTAGGGGACTTTGTTATACTCGATTAGGGGACTTTGCTATACTTGATATGAGGACTTTGATATACTCGACCAGGGGCCTTTGTTATGCTCGATTAGAAAACTTTGTTATACTCGACCAGGGGACTTTGTTATACTCCACCAGGGCCTTTGTTATACTTGATCAGGGGATATGTTATACTCGATCAAGGGACTTTGTTATACTCGGTAGAGGGGACTTTGTTATACTCGTCCGTGGGGCATTGTTATACTAGGATCAAAGGACTTTGTTATACTCGATGAGGGGACTTTGTCTTACTCGATCAGGGCCCTTTGTTATACTCGACCAGGGGACTTTGTTATAATCGATTAGGGGACTTTGTTATGCTCGATGTGGGCACTTTGTTAAACTGGGCCAGGAGACGTTGTTATACTCGATCAGGGGATATGTTATTCTCGATCAGGAAACTTTGTTATACTCGTTCAGATGACTTTGTCTTACTCCATCAGGGCCCTTTGCTATACTCAACTGGGGGACTTTGTTATAATCGATCAGTGGACTTTGGTATGCTCCATCTAGGGACTTTATTATACTGGGCAAACGGACTTTTTTATATTCGATCAGGGGATATGTTATACTCGATCAGTGGACTTTGTTGTACTCAACCAGAGGACTTTGTTATACTCGATCTGGGGACATTGTTATACTCAATCAGGGGACTCTGTTATACTCGATTTGGGGCCTTTGTTATACTCGATGAGGGGGGCTTTGTTATACTTGACCAGGGGACTTTGCTATACTCGACCAGGGGAATTTGTTATACTCGATGAGTTGCTTTGTTATACTCGACGAGGGGACTTTTTTATACTTGATCAGGGGACTTTGTCATACTCGATCAGTGGACTTTCCTATATTTGACCAATGGACTTTGCTATACTCGATGAGGGGCCTTTGTTGAACTCGATCACTGGGCTTTGTTATACACGACCAGGGGACTTTGTTATACTCGTTCAGGGGTCTTTGATATACTCGACCAAAGGACTTTGTTATACTCGATCATAGGACTTTGTTATACTCGATCAGGGAACTTTGTTATACTCGTCCAGGGGGCTTTGTTATACTCGATTAGGGGACTTTGTTATACTCGATCAGGGGACTTTGTCTTACTCGATCAGGGCCCTTTGCTATTCTCGACCAGGGGACTTTCTCATAATCGATCAGGGGACATTGTTATGCTCGATCTGGGACTTTGTTATACTCGATCAGTGGACTTTCCTATATTTAACCAATGGACTTTGCTAAACTCAATGAGGGGCCTTGGTAATACTCGATCAGGGGACTTTGTTATACTCGACCAGGGGACTTTGTTATACTCGATCAGTGGACTTTGTCATACTCGGCCAGAGGACTTTGTTATACTCGATCAGAGGATATGTTATACTCGATTAGGCGACTTTGTTAAACTCGATCAGGGGACTTTGTTATACTTGATTAGGGGAATTTGTTATACTCGATCAGGGGACTTTGTTACACTGAACCAGGGGACATTTTTATGCTCGATTAGGGGACTTTATTATTCTCGATCAGGGGACTTTTGTTACACTAGATCAGGGAACTTTGTTATACTCGACCAGGGGCCTTTGTTATACTCGATAAGGGGACTTTGTTATACTCGATAAGGGGACTTTGTTATACTCGATAAGGGGAATTTGTTATATTCGATAAGGGGACTTTGTTAGACTCGAACAGGGGACTTTGTTATACTCGATCAGGGGTCTTTGTTATACTCGATCAGGAGGCTTTGTTATACTCGATGATGGGACTTTGCTATACTCGACCAGGGGACTTCGTTATACTCGAACAGGGGGCTTTGTTATACTCGATTAGGGGACTTTGTTATACTCGATCAGGAGGCTTTGTCATACTCCATCAGGGGACTTTGCTATACTCGAAAAGGGGACTTTGTTATCCTCGATTAGGGGACTTTGTTATACTCGACCAGGGAATTTTTTTATACTTGACCAATGGAGTTTGTTATTCTCGATGAGGGGCTTTGTTATACTCGACCAGGGGACTTTGCTATAGTCGACCAGGGGACTTTCTTATACTCGATTAAGGGACTTTGTTATACTCGACCAGGGTCTTTGTTATACTCGATTAGGGGACTTTGTTATACTTGATTAGGGGACTTTGTTATACTCGATGAGGAGGCATTGTTATACTCGACCAGGGGACTTTGCTATAGTCGACCAGGGGTCTTTGTTATACTTGATTAGGGGACTTTGTTATACTCGATCAGACGACTTTGTTATACTCGTCTAGGGGGCTTTTTTATACTCGATCATGGGACTTTGTATACTCGATCATGGGACTTTGTCTTACTCGATCAGGGCCCTTTGCTCTACTCGACCGGGGGACTTTGTTATAAACGATCAGGGGACTTTGGTATGCTCGATCTAGGGACTTTATTATACTGGGCCAGGGAACTCTTTTATACTCGATCAGGGCACTTTGTTACACTGGACCAGGGGACATTTTTATACTCGATCAGGGGACTTTGTTATACTCGATCAGGAGACTTTTGTTACACTCGATCAGGGGACTTTGTTATACTCGACCAGGGGCCTTTGTTATACTCTATTAGGGGACTTTGTTACACTCGATAAGGGGACTTTTTTATCCTTGACCAATGGACTTTGTTATACTCGATGAGGGGCCTTTGTTATACTCGATGAGGGGACTTTGCTATACTCGACAAGGGGACTTTGTTATACTCGATCAGGGGACTTTTTTATACTCGACCAGAGGACTTTGTTATACACAATCAGGGAATATGTTATACTTGATCAAGGGACTTTGTTATACTCAACTAGGGGACTTTGTTATACTCGATCAGGGGACTTTGTTATACTCTAAAGGGGACTTTGTTATACTCGATCAGGGGACTTTGTTATACTCGATTAGTGGCCTTTGTTATACTCGATGAGGGGGCTTTGTTATACTCGACCAGGGGACTTGCTATAATCGACCAGGGGACTTTTTTATACTCGATCAGGGGACTTTGTTACACTGGACCAGGGGACATTTTTATACTTGATTAGGGGACTTTGTTTTACTCGATCAGGGGAGTTTTGTTATACTTGATCAGGGGACTTTTGTTACACTCGATCAAGGGACTTTGTTATACTCGACCAGGGGCCTTTGTCATATTCGACCAGAGGACTTTGTTATACTCGATCAGAGGATATGTTATACTCGATCAGGGGGCTTTGTTATACCTGATCAGGGGACTTTGTCATACTCGATCTGTGGACTTTCCTATATTTGACCAATGGACTTTGTTATACTCTATGAGGGGCCTTTGTTATACTTGATCAGGGGACTTTGTTATACTTGATTAGGGGAAATTGTTATACTCGATCAGGGGACTTTGTTACACTGGACCAAGGGACATTTTTATACTTGATTAGGGGACTTTGTTTTACTCGATCAGGGGAGTTTTGTTATACTTGATCAGGGGACTTTTGTTACACTCGATCAAGGGACTTTGTTATACTCGACCAGGGGACATTGCTATACTCGACCAGGGGACTTTTTTATACTTGATCAGGGGACTTTGTCATACTCGATCTGTGGACATTCCTATATTTGACCAATGGACTTTGTTATATTCTATGAGGGGCCTTTGTTATACTTGATCAGGGACTTTGTCATACTTGATTAGGGGACTTTGTTATACTCGATCAGGGGACTTTGTTACACTAGACCAGGGGATATTTTTATACTTGATTATGGGACTTTGTTATTCTCGATCAGGTGACTTTTGTTACACTCGATCAGGGAACTTTGTTATACTCGACCAGGGACCTTTGTTATACTCGATTAGGGGACTTTGTTATACTCGATAAGGGGACTTTGTTATATTCGATAAGGGGAATTTGTTATACGCGATAAGGGGACTTTGTTAGACTCGAACAGGGGACTTTGCTATACTCGACCAGGGGACTTTGTTATACTCGATTAAGCGGCTTTGTTATACTCGATCAGGGTACTTTCTTATACTCGATGTGGAGGCTTTGTTATACTCCTTCAGTGGACTTTGCTACACTCGACCAGGGGACTTTGTTATACTCGAGTAGGCGGCTATATCATACTCGATTAGGGGACTTTGTTATACTGGGCCATGAGACTTTGTAATACTCGATCAGGGAACGTTGTTATACTCGCCCAGGGGGCTTTGTTATACTCGATTAGGGGACTGTGTTATACTCGATCAGGGGACTTTGTTTTACTCGATCAGTCCCTTTGCTATACTCGACCAGGGAACTTTTTATAATCGATCAGGGGACTTTGTTATGCGCGATCTGGGACTTTGTTATACTCGATCAGTGGACTTTCCTATATTTGACCAATGGACTTTGTTATACTCGATCAAGGGACTTTGTTATACTCGACCAGGGGACTTTGTTATAATCGATTAGGGGACTTTGTTATGCTCGATGGGGACTTTGTCTTACTCGATCAGGGCCCTTTGTTATACTCGAACAGGGGACTTTGTTGTAATCGATTAGGGGACATTGTTATGCTCGATCTGGGGACTTTGTTATAATCGATCAGGGGGCTTTGTTATACTCGACGAGGGGACTTTTTTATACTTGATCAGGGGACTTTGTCATACTCGGTCAGTGGACTTTTCTCTATTTGACCAATGGACTTTGATATACTCGATGAGGGGCCTTTGTTATACTCGATCACTGGACTTTGTTATACACGACCAGGGACTTTGTTATACTCGTTCAGGGGTCTTTGTTATACTCGACCAGAGGACTTTGTTATACTCGATCAGGGGATATGTTATACTCGATCAGGGGACTTTGTTTTACTCGATTAGGGGACTTTGTTATACTTGATCAGAGGACTTTGTTATACTCAACCAGGGTCCTTTGTTATACTCGATTAGAAAACTTTGTTATACTCGACCAGGGGACTTTGTTATACTCCACCAGGGACTTTTTTATACTCGATCAGGGGATATGTTTTACTCGATCAGGGGACTTTGTTATACTCGGTTCAGGGGACTTTGTGATGCTCGATCAGGGGACTTTGTCTTACTCAATCAGGGGCCTTTGTTATACTCGACCAGGGGACTTTGTTATAATCGATTAGGGGACTTTGTTACGCTCGATCTGGTGACTTTGTTAAACTGGGCCAGGAGACGTTGTTATACTCTATCAGGGGATATGTTATACTTGATCAGGGGACTTTGTTATACTGGACCAGGGGCTTTGTTATACTCGATTAGGGAACTTTTTTATACTTGATGTGGGAACTTTGTTATACTCGTCTAGGGGGCTTTGTTATACTCGATCAGGGGACTTTGTTATACTCGATCAGGGAACTTTGGTATGCTCGATCTAGGGACTCTGTTATACTGGGCCAGGGAACTTTTTTATACTCGATCAGGGTACTTTGTTACACTGGACCAGGGGACATTTTTATACTCGATCAGGGGACTTTGTTATACTTGGTCAGGGGACTTTTGTTACACTCGATCAGGGGACTTTGTTATACTCGACCAGGGGCCTTTGTTATACTCGATCAGGAGACTTTGTTATACTCGATTAGTGGCCTTTGTGATACTCGATCAGGGGACTTTGTTATACTCCACCAGGGACTTTGTTATATTCGATCAGGGGATATGTAATACTCGATCAGGGGACTTTGTTATACACGATCAGGGGTTGTTGTTATACTCGTCCAGGGAGCTTTGTTATACTCGATCAGGGGACTTTGTTATACTCGATCAGGGGACTTTGTCTCATTCGATCAGGGCCTTTGTTATACTCGACCTGGGGACTTTGTTATAGTCGATCAGGGGACTTTGTTACGCTCGATCTGGGGACTTTGTTATACTGGGCCAGGAGATTTTGTAATACACGATCAGGGGATATGTTATACTCGATCAGGGGACTTTGTTATACTGGACCAGGGGACTTTGTTATACTCGATCATGGGACTTTGTTATACTCGATCAGGGAACTTTGTTATACTCGTCGAGGGGGCTTTGTTATACTCGATGAGGGGCCTTTGTAATACTCGATCAGGAGACTTTGCTATACTCGATCAGAGGACTTTCTTATACTCGTGCAGGGGGCTTTGTTATATTCGATCAGGGGACTTTGTTATACTCGATCAGAAGGCTTTGTTATACTTGATCATGGGACTTTGCTATACTCGACCAGGGGACTTTGTTATACACGATGAGGGGACTTTGTTATACTCGACCAGGGGACTTTTTTATACTTGACCAATGGACTTTCTTATACTCGATGAAGGCCCTTTGTTATAGTCGATCAGGGGCATTTGTTATACTCGAGCAGGGGACTTTGTTATACTCGATTAGGGGACTTTTTTATACTCGAGCAGAGGACTTTGTTATACTCTATCAGGGGATATGTTATACTCGATCACGGGACTTTGTTATACTCAACCGGAGGACTTTGTTATACTCGATCAGGGGACTTTGTTATACTTAATCAGGGGACTTTGTTATACTCGATTAGGGGCCTTTGTTATACTTGATGAGGGGGTTTTGTTATACTCGACCAGGGGACTTTGTTATACTCGATCAGGGGACTTTGTTATACTCGACCAAGGGACTTTTTTATACTTGATCAGGGGACTTTGTCATACTCGATCAGTGGACTTTCCTATATTTGACCGATGGATATTGCTATACTGGATGAGGGGTCTTTGTTATACTCGATTAGGGGACTTTGTTATACTCGACCAGGGGACTTTGTTATACTCGATGAGGGGATATGTTATACTCGATCAGGGGACTTTGTTATACTCGATCAGAGGACTTTGTTATACTCGACAAGGGGCCTTTGTTATGCTCGATTAGAAAACTTTGTTATACTCGACCAGGGGACTTTAATATACACCACCAGGGACTTGTTATACTCGATCAGGGGATATGTTGTACTCGATCAGGGGACTTTGTTATACTCGGTTCAGGGGACTTTGTTATACTCGTCCAAGGGGCTTTGTTATACTAGCATCAGAGGACTAGGTTATACTCGATGAGGGGACTTTGTCTTACTCGATCAGGGCCCTTTGTTATACTCGCCCAGGGGACTTTGTTATAATCGATTAGGGGACTTTGTTATGCTCGATCTGGGGACTTTGTTAAACTGGGCCAGGAGACATTGTTATACTCGATCAGGGGATATGTTATACTCGATCAGGGGACTTTGTTATACTGTAGCAGGGGACTTTGTTATACTCGATCTGGGGACTTTGTTATACTCGATTAGGAAACTTTGATATACTCATCCAAGGGGTTTTGTTATACTCGATCAGGGGACTTTGTTATACTCGATCAGGGGACTTTGTCTTACTCGATCAGGGCCCTTTGCTATACTCGACCAGGGGACTTTGTTATAATCGATCAGGGGTCTTTGGTATGCTCGATCTAGGGACTTTGTTATTCTGGGCAAGGGGACTTTTTTATACTCGATCAGGGGACTTTGTTACACTGGTCCAGAGGACATTTTTATACTCGATTAGGGGACTTTGTTATACTCGATTAGGGGACTTTTGTTACACTCGATCAGGGGACTTTGTTATACTCGACCAGGGGCCTTTATTATACTCGATTAGGGGACTTTGTTATACTCGATATGGGGACTTTGTTATACTCGATAAGGGGAATTTGTTATACTCGATAAGGGGACTTTGTTAGACTCGAACAGGGGACTTTGTTATACTCGACCAGGGGACTTTGTTATACTCGATTAGGCGGCTTTGTTATACTCGATCAGGGGACTTTCTTAAACTCGATGAGGGGCCTTTGTTATACTCGATCAGGGGCCTTTGTTATACTTGATCAGGGGACTTTGTTATACTCGATTAGAGGCCTTTTTTGGACTCGATTAGGGGACTTTGTTATACTCGAGCAAGGGGCTTTGTTATACTCGATCAGGGGACTTTGTTATACTCGATCAGGAGGCTTTGTTATACTCGGTCAGGGGATTTTCCTATACTCGACCAGGGGACTTTGTTATACTCGACCAGCGGGCTTTCTTATACTCGATTAGGGGACTTTGTTATAATCGATCAGGAGGCTTTGTTTTATTCGATCAGGGGACTTTGCTATACTCGACGAGGGGACTTTGTTATACTCGAACAGGGGGCTTTGTTATTCTCGACCAGAGAACTTTTTTATACTTGACCAATGAACTTTGTTATACTCCATGAGGGGCCTTTGTTATACTCGATTAGGGGACTTTGTTATACTCGATCAGGAGGCTTTGTTATACTCGATGAGGGGACTTTGTTATACTCGATCAGGGGACTTTGTTATACTCGATTAGGCGGCTTTGTTATACTCGATCAGGGGACTTTCTTAAACTCAATGAGGGGCCTTTGTTATACTCGATCAGGGGCCTTTGTTATACTAGATCAGGGGACTTTGTTATACTCGATTAGAGGCCATTTTTGGACTCGATTAGGGGACTTTGTTATACTCGTCCAGGGGGCTTTGTTATACTAGCATCAGAGGACTTTGTTATACTCGATGAGGGGACTTTGTCTTACTCGATGAGGAACCTTTGTTATACTCGACCAGGGGACTTTGTTATACTCGATAAGGAGCCTTTGTTATACTAGATGAGGGGACTTTGTTATACTCGATTAGAGGCCTTTTTTGGACTCGATTAGGGGACTTTGTTATACTCGAGCAGGGGGCTTTGTTATACTCGATCAGGGGACTTTGTTATACTCGATGAGGAGGCTTTGTTATACTCGATCAGGGGACTTTGCTATACTCGACCAGGGGACTTTGTTATACTCGAGCAGGAGGCTTTGTTATACTCGATTAGGGGACTCTGTTATACTCGATCAGGAGGCTTTGTTATATTCGATCAGGTGACTTTGCTATACTCGACCAGGGGACTTTGTTATACTCGAACAGGGAACTTTGTTATACTCGACCAGGGGACTTTGTTATACTCGATTAGGCGGCTTTGTTAATACTCGATCAGGGGACTTTCTTATACTCGATGAGGGGCCTTTTTTGGACTCGATGAGGCGCCTTTGTTATACTCGATCAGGGGACTTTGTCTTACTC
This sequence comes from Homarus americanus, assembly GCF_018991925.1. Taxonomy (NCBI): domain Eukaryota; kingdom Metazoa; phylum Arthropoda; class Malacostraca; order Decapoda; family Nephropidae; genus Homarus; species Homarus americanus. The sequence goes on along the minus strand of NW_024754908.1, from coordinate 16,107 downwards.
GACCAGGGAACTTTTTTATACTCGATCAGGGGACTTTGTTATATTCGATCAGGGGACTTTGTTATACTCGATCAGGAGGCTTTGTTATACTTGATCAGGGAACTTTGCTATACTCGACCAGGGGACTTTGTTATACACGAACCGGGGACTTTGTTATACTCGACCAGGGGACTTTTTTATACTTGACCAGAGGACTTTGTTATATTCGATTAGGGGACTTTGTTATACTCGATGAGGGGACTTTGTTATACTCGAGGAGGGACTTTGTTATACTCGATCAGGGGACTTTTTTATACTCGACCAGAGGACTTTGTTATATTCGATTAGGGGACTTTGTTATACTCGAACCAGGGGACTTTTTTATACTTGACCAATGGACTGTGATTTCTACTCAATGAGGGGCCTTTGTTATACTCGATCAGGGACTTTGTTATACGACCAGAGGACTTTATTATTATTATACTCGATGGGGATATGTTATACTCGATCAGGGACTTTGTTATACTCAACCAGAGGACTTTGTTATACTCATTCAGGGGACTTTGTTATAATCGATTAGGGCCTTTGTTATATTTGATGAGGGGGTTTTGTTATACCCGACCAGGGGACTTTCTTATACTCGATCAGGGGACTTTGTTATACTCGATCAGGGGATATGTTATACTCGATCAGGGGACATTGTTATACTTGATTAGGGGACTTTGTTATACTCGATTAGGGGTCTTTGTTATACTTGATCAGAGGACTTTGTTATACTCGACCAGGGGCCTTTGTTATGCTCGATTAGAAAACTTTGTTATACTCGACCAGGGGTCTTTGTTATACTCCACCAGGGCCTTTGTTATACTTTATCAGGGGATATGTTATACTCGATCAAGGGACTTTGTTATACTCGGTAGAGGGGACTTTGTTATACTCGTCCAGGGTGCATTGTTATACTAGGATCAAAGGACTTTGTTATACTCGATGAGGGGACTTTGTCTTACTCGATCAGGGCCCTTTGTTATACTCGACCTGGGGACTTTGTTATAATCGATTAGGGGACTTTGTTATGCTCGATCTGGGCACTTTGTTAAACTGGGCCAGGAGACGTTGTTATACTAGATCAGGGGATATGTTATTCTCGATCAGGAAATTTTGTTATACTCGTTCAGATGACTTTGTCTTACTCCATCAGGGCCCTTTGCTATACTCGACTGGGGGACTTTATTATAATCGATCAGTGGACTTTGGTATGCTCCATCTAGGGACTTTATTATACTGGGCAAACGGACTTTTTTATATTCGATCAGGGGATATGTTATACTCGATCAGGGGACTTTGTTGTACTCAACGAGAGGACTTTGTTATACTTGATCAGGGGACTTTTTTATACTTGACCAGAGGACTTTGTTATATTCGATTAGGGGACTTTGTTATACTCGATGAGGGGACTTTGTTATACTCGAGCAGGGACTTTGTTATGTACTCAGGCCAGAATTTTGTTATACTCGATGGAGTTGCTTTGTTATGCTCGACGGGGACTTTTTTATACTTGATCAGGGGACTTTGTCATACTCGATCAGTGGACTTTCCTATATTTGACCAATGGACTTTGCTATACTCGATGAGGGGCCTTTGTTGAACTCGATCACTGGGCTTTGTTATACACGACCAGGGGACTTTGTTATACTCGTTCAGGGGTCTTTGATATACTCGACCAAAGGACTTTGTTATACTCGATCAGGGGATATGTTAAACTCGATCAGGGGACTTTGTTTTACTCGATTAGGGGGCTTTGTTATACTTGATCATAGGACTTTGTTATACTCAACCAGGGGCCTTTGTTATACTCGATTAGAAAACTTTGTTATACTCGACCAAGGGACTTTGTTAGACTCCACCAGGGACTTTTTTATACTCGATCAGGGGATATGTTTTACTCGATCAGGGGACTTTGTTATACTCGGTTCAGGGGACTTTGTTATACTCGTCCAGGGGGCTTTGTTATACTAGGATCAGGGGACTTTGTGATGCTCGATCAGGGGACTTTGTCTTTCTCGATCAGGGCCCTTTTTTATACTCGACCAGGGGACTTTGTTATAATCGATTAGGGGACTTTGTTATGCTCGATCTGGGGACTTTGTTAAACTGTGCCAGGAGACGTTGTTATACTCTATCAGGGGATATGTTATACTTGATCAGGGGACTTTGTTATACTGGACCAGGGGACTTTGTTATACTCGATTAGGGGACTTTGTTATACTCGATGAGGGAACTTTGTTATACTCGTCTATGGGGCTTTGTTATACTCGATCAGGGGCTTTTGTTACACTCGATCAGGGAACTTTGTTATACTCGACCAGGGGCCTTTGTTATACTCGATTAGGGGACATTGTTATACTCGATAAGGGGACATTGTTATACTCGATAAGGGGAATTTGTTATACTAGATAAGGGGACTTTGTTAGACTCGAACAGGGGACTTTGTTATACTCGACCAGGGGACTTTGTTATACCCGATTAGGCGGCTTTATTATACTCGATCAGGGGACCTTCTTATACTCGATGAGGGGCCTTTGTTATTCTCGATGAGGGGCCTTTTTTATACTAGATCAGGGGACTTTGTTATACTCGATTAGAGGCCTTTTTTGGACTCGATCAGGGGACATTGTTATACTCGAGCAGGGGGCTTTCTTATACTCGATCAGGGGACTTTGTTATACTCGATCAGGAGGCTTTGTTATACTCGATCAGGGGACTTTGCTACACTCGACCAGGGGACTTTGTTATACTCGATTAGGGAACTTTGTTATACTTGACCAGGGAACTTTTTTATCCTTGACCAATGGACTTTGTTATACTCGATGAGGGGCCTTTGTTATACTCGATGTGGGGACTTTGTTATACTCGACCAGGGGACTTTGTTATTTTCGATCAGGGGACTTTTTTATACTCGACCAGAGGACTTTGTTGTCCACAATCAGGGAATATGTTATACTTGATCAAGGGACTTTGTTATACTCAACTAGGGGACTTTGTTATACTCGATCAGGGGACTTTGTTATACTCTAAAGGGGACTTTGTTATACTCGATTAGGGGACTTTGTTATACTCGATTAGTGGCCTTTGTTATACTCGATGAGGGGCTTTGTTATACTCGACCAGGGGACTTGCTTTAATCGACCAGGGGACTTTTTTATACTCGATCAGGGGACTTTGTTACACTGTACCAGGGGACATTTTTATACTTGATTAGGGGACTTTGTTTTACTCGACCATGGGAGTTTTGTTATACTTGATTAGGGGACTTTGTTATACTTGATTAGGGGACTTTGTTATACTCAATAAGGGGACTTTGTTATACTCGATCAGGAAACTTTGTTATACTCGTTCAGATGACTGTGTTACTCGATCAGGGCCCTTTGCTATACTCGACCGGTGAATTTGTTATAATCGATCAGTGGACTTTGGTATGCTCGATCTAGGGACTTTATTATACTGGGCAAACGGACTTTTTTATATTCGATCAGGGTATATGTAATACTCGATCAGGGGACTTTGTTGTATTCAACCAGAGGACTTTGTTATACTCGATCAGGGGACTTTGTTATACTCAATCAGGGACTCTGTTATACTCGATTAGAGGCCTTTGTTATACTCGATGAGGGGGGATTTGTTATACTTGACCAGGGGACTTTGCTATACTCGACCAGGGGAATTTGTTATACTCGATGAGGGGGCTTTGTTATACTCGACGAGGGGACTTTTTTATACTTGATCAGGGGACTTTGTCATACTCGATCAGTGGACTTTCCTATATTTGACCAATGGACTTTGCTATACTCGATGAGGGGCCTTTGTTGTACTCGATCACTGGGCTTTGTTATACACGACCAAGGGACTTTGTTATACTCGTTCAGGGGTCTTTGATATACTCGACCAGAGGACTTTGTTATATTGGATCAGGGGATATGTTATACTCGATCAGGGGACTTTGTTTTACTCGATTAGGGGACTTTGTTATACTTGATCATAGGACTTTGTTATACTCAACCAGGTGCCTTTGTTATACTCGATTAGAAAACTTTGTTATACTCGACCAGAGGACTTTGTTATACTCCCCCAGGGACTTTTTTATACTCGATCAGGGGATATGTTTTACTCGATCAGGGGACTTTGTTATACTCGGTTCAGGGGACTTTGTTATACTCGTCCAGGGGGCTTTGTTATACTAGGATCAGGGGACTTTGTTATGCTCGATCAGGGGACTTTGTCTTACTCGATCAGGGCCCTTTGTTATACTCGACCAGGGGACTTTGTTATAATCGATTAGGGGACTTTGTTATGCTCGATCTGGGGACTTTGTTAAACTGGGCCAGGAGACGTTGTTATACTCTATCAGGGGATATGTTATACTTGATCAGGGGACTTTGTTATACTGGACCAGGGGACTTTGTTATACTCGACTAGGGGACTTTGTTATACTCGATGAGGGAACTTTGTTATACTCGTCTATGGGGCTTTGATATACTCGATCAGGGGACTTTTGTTACACTCGATCAGGGAACTTTGTTATACTCGTCTATGGGGCTTTGTTATACTCGATCAGGGGACTTTTGTTACACTCGATCAGGGAACTTTGTTATACTCGACCAGGGGCCTTTGTTATACTCGATTAGGGGACTTTGTTATACTCGACTAGGGGACTTTGTTATACTCGATTAGGGGACTTTGTTATACTCGATAAGGGGACTTTTGGTATACTCGATAAAGAGATTTGTTACCATACTCCGATGAGGAACTTTGTTTATACTCGTCTATATGGGAGGCTTTTATACTCGATCCAGGGGACTTTTGTATTTACACTCGATCAGGAACTTTTGTTATACTCGACCAGGGGCCTTTGTTATACTCGATTAGGGGACTTTGTTATACTCGATAAGGGGACTTTGTTATACTCGATAAGGGGAATTTGTTATACTAGATAAGGGGACTTTGTTAGACTCGAACAGGGGACTTTGTTATACTCGACCAGGGGACTTTGTTATGCTCGATTAGGCGGCTTTATTATACTCGATCAGGGGACCTTCTTATACTCAATGAGGGGCCTTTGTTATACTCGATGAGGGGCCTTTTTTATACTAGATGAGGGGACTTTGTTATACTCGATTAGAGGCCTTTTTTGGACTCGATCAGGGGACTTTGTTATACTCGAGCAGGGGGCTTTGTTATACTCGATTAGGGGACTTTGTTATACTCGATCAGGAGGCTTTGTTATACTCCATCAGGGGACTTTGCTACACTCGACCAGGGGACTTTGTTATACTCGATTAGGGAACTTTGTTATACTTGACCAAGGAACTTTTTTATCCTTGACCAATGGACTTTGTTATACTCGATGAGGGGCCTTTGTTATACTCGATGAGGGGACTTTGTTATACTCGACCAGGGGACTTTGTTATACTCGATCAGGGGACTTTTTTATACTCGACCAGAGGACTTTGTTATCCACAATCAGGGAATATGTTATACTTGATCAGGGGACATTGTTATACTCAACTAGGGGACTTTGTTATACTCGATCAGGGGACTTTGTTATACTCCAAAGGGGACTTTGTTATACTCGATCAGGGGACTTTGTTATACTCGATTAGTGGCCTTTGTTATACTCGATGAGGGGGCTTTGTTATACTCGACCAGGGGACTTGCTATAATCGACCAGGGGACTTTTTTATACTCGATCAGTTGACTTTGTTACACTGGACCAGGGGACATTTTTATACTTGATTAGGGGACTTTGTTTTACTCGACCATGGGAGTTTTGTTATACTTGATCAGGGGACTTTTGTTACACTCGATCAAGGGACTTTGTTATACTCGACCAGGGGCCTTTTCATACTCGACCAGAGGACTTTGTTATACTCGATCAGAGGATATGTTATAGTCGATCAGGGGGCTTTGTTATACTCGATGAGGGGACTTTGCTATACTCGACCAGGGGACTTTGTTATACTCGATCAGGGGACTTTGTTATACTCGACCAAGGGACTTTTTTATACTTGATCAGGGGACTTTGTCATACTCGACCAGAGGACTTTGTTATACTCGATCAGAGGATATGTTATACTCGATCTGGGGGCTTTGTTATACTCGATCAGGGGACTTTGCTATACTCGACCAGGGGACTTTGTTATACTCGATCAGGGGACTTTGTTATACTCGACCAGGGGACTTTTTTATACTTGATTCAGGGGACTTTGTCATACTAGATCTGTGGACTTTCCTATATATGACCAATGGACTTTGCTATACTCGAAGAGCTGCCTTTGTTATACTCGATCAGGGGACTTTGTTATACTTGATTAGGGGACTTTGTTATACTCGATCAGGGGACTTTGTTACAATGGACCAGGGGACATTTTTATACTCGATTAGGGGACTTTGTTATTCTCGATCAGGGGACTTTTGTTACAATCGATCAGGGAACTTTGTTATACTCGACCAGGGACCTTTGTTATACTCGATTAGGGGACTTTGTTATACTCGATATGGGGACTTTGTTATACTCGAAAAGGGGAATTTGTTATATTCGATAAGGGTTTTTGTTAGACTCGATCAGGGGACTTTGTTATACTCGACCAGGGATCTCTTTTATACTTGACCAATGGACGTTGTTATCCTCGATGAGGGACCTTTGTTATACTCGATGAGGGGACTTTGTTATACTCAACCAGGGGACTTTGTTATACTCGATCAGGGGACTTTTTTATACTCGACCAGAGGACTTTGTTATACTCAATCAGGGGATATGTTATACTCGATCAGGGGACTTTGTTATACTCAACCAGGGGAGTTTGTTATACTCGATCAGGGGACTTTGTTATACGCGATCAGGAGACTTTGTTATACTCGATTAGGGGACTTTGTTATACTCGATTAGGGGACTTTGAAATATTCGAACGGGGGACTTTTTATACTTGATCAGGGAACTTTGTCTTACTCGACCAGAGACCTTTGTTATACTCGATCGGGGAACTTTGTTATACTCGATGAGTGGACTTTACTCTATTTGACCAATGGGCTTTGCTATACTCGATGTGGGGCCTTTGTTATACTCGATCAGGGGACATTGTTATACTCGACCAGGTGACATTGTTATACTCGATCAGGGGACTTTGTTATACTCGACCAGAGGACTTTGTTATACTCGATCAGGGAATTTGTTATACTCGATCAGAGGACTTTGTTATACTCGACGATGGGGTTTTTTATACTCGATTAGAAAACTTTGTTATACTCGACCAGGAGACTTTGTGATACTCGATCAGGGGACTTTGTTATACTCCACCAGGGACTTTGTTATATTCGATCAGGGGATATGTAATACTCGATCAGGGGACTTTGTTATACTCGATCAGGGGACTTTGTCATACTCGACCAGAGGACTTTGTTATACTCGATCAGGGGATATGTTATACTCGATCAGGGGTCCTTGTTATACTTGATCAGGGGACTTTGTTTTACTTGATTAGGGGACTTTGTTATACTAGATCAGGGTACTTTGTTATACTTGATCAGAGGACTTTGTTTTACTCGACCAAGGGCCTTTGTTATGCTCGATTAGAAAACTTTGTTATACTCGACCAGGGAACTTTGTTATACTCCACCAGGGACTTTGTGATACTCGATCAGTGGATATGTTATACTCGATCAGGGGACTTTGTTATACTCGGTTCAGGGGACTTTGTTATACTCGTCCAAGTGGCTTTTTTATACTAGGATCAGGGGACTTTGTTATACTTGATGAGGGGACTTAGTCTTACTCGATCAGGGCCCTTTGTCATACTCGACCAGGGGACTTTGTTATCCTCGATCTGGGGACTTTGTTAAACTAGGCCAGGAGACGTTGTTATACTCGATCAGTGGATATGTTATACTCGATCAGGGGACTTTGTTATACTGGACCAGGGGATTTTGTTATACTCGATCAGGGGACTTTGTTATACTCGATCAGGGAACTGTTATACTCATCCAGGGGGCTTTGTCATACTCGACCAGGGGAATTTGTTATACTCGATCAGGGGACTTTGTTATACTCGATCAGGGAACTTTGTTATACTCATCCAGGGGGTTTCGTCATACTCGATCAGTTGACTTTCTTATACTCGATCAGGGTGATTTTGTCTTACACGATGAGGGCCCTTTGCTATACTCGACCGGGGGATTTTGTTATAATCGATCAGGGGACTTTGTTATACTCGGTTCAGGGGCCTTTGTTTTACTCGTCCAAGTGGCTTTTTTATACTAGGATCAGGGGACTTTGTTATACTCGATGAGGGGACTTAGTCTTACTCGATCAGGGCCCTTTGTCATACTCGACTAGGGGACTTTGTTATAATCGATTAGGGCACTTTGTTATCCTCGATCTGGGGACTTTGTTAAACTAGGCCAGGAGACGTTGTTATACTCGATCAGTGGATATGTTATACTCGATCAGGGGACTTTGTTATACTGGACCAGGGGCTTTGTTATACTCGATCAGGAGACTTTGTTATACTCGATCAGGGAACTGTTATACTCATCCAGGGGGCTTTGTCATACTCGACCAGGGGAATTTGTTATACTCGATCAGGGGACTTTGTTATACTCGATCAGGGAACTTTGTTATACTCATCCAGGGGGCTTTGTCATACTCGATCAGTTGACTTTCTTATACTCCATCAGGGTGATTTTGTCTTACACGATCAGGGCCCTTTGCTATACTCGACCGGGGGATTTTGTTATAATCGATCAGGGGACTTTGGTATGCTCGATCTAGGGACTTTGTTATACCGGGCCAGGGGACTTTTTTATACTCGATGAGGGGACTTTGTTTCACTGGACCAGGGGACATTTTTATACACGATTAGGGTACTTTGTTATACTCGATCAGGGGACTTTGTCTTACTCGATCAGAGCCCTTTGCTATACTAGACCGGGGGACTTTGTTATAATCGATTAGGGAGCTTTGGTATGCTCGACCTAGGGACTTTGTTATACTCGATCAGGGACTTTGTTATACTCGATCAGGGTCCTTTGTTAAACTCGATAAGGGGACTTTGTTATACTCGATAACGGGACTTTGTTATACTCGATAAGGGGAATTTGTTAGACTCGATAAGGGGACTTTGTTGTACTCGATCAGGGGACTTTCTTATACTCGATTAGAGGCCAAAATCAGGGGACTTTGTTATATTCGAGCAGGGGGCTTTGATATACTCGATCAGGGGACTTTGTTATACTCGATCAGGAGGCTTTCTTATACTCGATCAGGGACTTTGCTATACTCGACCAGGGGACTTTGTTATACTCAATCAGGGGATATGTTATACTCGATCAGGAGACTTTGTTATACTCATCCAGGGGACTTTGTTATCCTCGATCAGGGGACTTTGTTATACGCGATCAGGAGACTTTGTTATACTCGATTAGGAACGTTTGTTATACTCGTCCACGGGGGCTTTGTTATGCTAGGATCAGTGGACTTTGTTATACTCGATGAGGGGACTTAGTCTTACTCGATCAGCGCCCTTTGTTATACTCGACCAGGGGACTTTGTTATAATCGATTAGGGAACTTTGTTATACTTGGTCAGAGGACTTTGTTATACTCGACCAGGGGCCTTTGTTATACTAGATAAGAAAACTTTGTTATACTCGACCAGGGGACTTTGTTATACTCATCCAGGGGGCTTTGTCATACTCGATTAGCGGACTTTCTTATACTCAATCAGGGGATTTTGTCTTACACGATCAGGGCCCTTTCCTATACTCGACCTGGGGACTTTGTTATAATCGATCAGGGGACTTTGGTATGCTCGATCTAGGGACTTTGTTATACTGGGCCAGGGGACTTTTTTATACTCGATGAAGGGACTTTGTTACACTGGACCAGGGGACATTTTTATTCTCGATTAGGGGACTTTGTTATCATCGATCAGGGGACTTTGTTATACTGGACCAGGAGACTTTGTTATACTCAATCAGAGAACGTTGCTATACTCGATGAGGGAACTTTGTTATACTCATCCAAGGGGCTTTGTTATTTTCCATCAGGGGACTTTGTTATACTCGATCAGGGGACTTTGGTATGCTCCATCTAGGGACTTTGTTATACTCGATCAGGGACTTTGTTATACTCGATAAGGGGACTTTGTTAGACTCGAACAGGGGACTTTGTTATACTTGACCAGGGGACTTTGTTATACTCGATTAAACGGCTTTGTTATACTCGATCAGGGGACTTTCTTATACTCGATTAGAGGCCTTTTTTAGACACGATCAGGGGACTTTGTTATACTCGTGCAGGGAGCTTTGTTATACTCGATCAGGGGACTGTGTTATACTCGATCAGGAGGCTTTGTTATACTCGATTAGGGGACTTTGTTATACTCGACCAGGGGACTTTGTTATACTCGAGCAGGGGGCTCTGTTATACTCGATTAGGGGACTTTGTCTTACTCGCTCAGGGCCCTTTGCTATACTGGACCGGGGACTTTGTTATAATCGATCAGGGGACTTTGGTATGCTGGATCTAGGGAATTTGTTATACTCGATCAGGGGACTTTGTTATACTCGATCAGGGGACTTTGTTATACTCGACCAGGGGACTTTTTTATACTTGATCAGGGGACTTTGTCATACTCGACCAGAGGACTTTGTTATACTCGATCAGAGGATAAGTTATACTCGATCAGGGGGCTTTGTTATACTCGATCAGGGGACTTTGCTATACTCGACCAGGGGACTTTGTTATACTCGATCAGGGGACTTTGTTATACTCGACCAGGGGACTTTTTTATACTTCATTCAGGGGACTTTGTCATACTAGATCTGTGGACTTTCCTATATTTGACCAATGGACTTTGCTATACTCGAAGAGCTGCCTTTGTTATACTCGATCAGGACTTGCCATTTGATTAGGGAATTTTACATACTCGATCAGGGACTTTACAATGGAACAGGACATTTTTACACTGATTAGGGGACTTTGTTATTCTCGATCAGGGACTTTGTTACACTCGATCAGGGAACTTTGTTATACTCGACCAGGGACCTTTGTTATACTCGATTAGGAGACTTTGTTATACTCGATCTGGGGACTTTGTTATACTCGAAAAGGGGAATTTGTTATATTTGATAAGGGTTTTTGTTAGACTCGAACAGGGGATTTTGTTATTCTCGGCCAGGGGCCTTTGTTATACTCGATCAGGGGACTTTGTTATACGCGATCAGGAGACTTTGTTACACTCGATTAGGGGCCTTTGTTATACTCGATGAGGGTGCTTTATTATCTCGACCAGGGGACTTTGTTATTCTCGATTAGGGGACTTTGAAATATTCGACCAGGGGACTTTTTTATACTTGATCAGGGGACTTTGTCTTACTCGACCAGAGGCCTTTGTTATACTCGATCGGGGAACTTTGTTATACTCGATGAGTGGACTTTAACTATATTTGACCAATGGACTTTGCTATACTCGATGTGGGGCCTTTGTTATACTCGATCAGGGGACATTGTCATACTCGACCAGGTGACATTGTTATACTCGATCAGGGGACTTTGTTATACTCGACCAGAGGACTTTGTTACACTCGATCAGGTGATATGTTATACTCGATCAGGGGAATTTGTTATACTCGATCAGAGGACTTTGTTATACTCGACGATGGGCTTTTTTATACTCGATTAGAAAACTTTGTTATACTCGACCAGGAGACTTTGTGATACTCGATCAGGGGACTTTGTTATACTCCACCAGGGACTTTGTTATATTCGATCAGGGGATATGCTATACTCGATCAGGGGTCTTTGTTATACTTGATCAGGGGACTTTGTTATACTTGATTAGGGGACTTTGTTATACTAGATCAGGGTACTTTGTTATACTTGATCAGAGGACTTTGTTTTACTCGATCAGGATATGCCATACTCGATCAGGGTCTTGTTATATCACGGATCAGGGACTTTATTATACTTGATTAGGACTTGTTATACTAGATCAGGGTACTTTTGTTATACTTGGATCAGAGGACTTTGTTTTACTCCACCAAGGGCCTTTGTTATGCTCGATTAGAAAACTTTGTTATACTCGACCAGGGAACTTTGTTATACTCCACCAGGGACTTTGTGATACTCGATCAGTGGATATGTTATTCTCGATCAGGGGACTTTGTTATACCCGGTTCAGGGGACTTTGTTATACTCGTCCAAGGGGCTTTTTTATACTAGGATCAGGGGACTTTGTTATACTCGATGAGGGGACTTAGTCTTACTCGATTAGGGCCTTTTGTCATACTCGACCAGGGGAGTTTGTTATAATCGATTAGGGGACTTTGTTATCCTCGATCTGGGGACTTTGTTAAACTAGGCCAGGAGACGTTGTTATACTCGATCAGTGGATATGTTATACTCGATCAGGGGACTTTGTTATACTGGACCAGGGGACTTTGTTATACTCGATCAGGGAACTGTTATACTCATCCAGGGGGCTTTGTCATACTCGACCAGGGGAATTTGTTATACTCGATCAGGGGACTTTGTTATACTCGATCAGGGAACTTTGTTATACTCATCCAGGGGGCTTTGTCATACTCGATCAGTTGACTTTCTTATACTCGATCAGGGTGATTTTGTCTTACACGATCAGGGCCCTTTGCTATACTCGACCGGGGGATTTTGTTATAATCGATCAGGGGACTTTGGTATGCTCGATCTACGGACTTTGTTATACCGGGTCAGGGGACATTTTTATACTCGATGAGGGGACTTTGTTTCACTGGACCAGGGGACATTTTTATACACGATTAGGGGACTTTGTTATACTCGATCAGGTGACTTTGTCTTACTCGAACAGGTCTCTTTGCTATACTCGACCGGGGGCTTTGTTATAATGGATTAGGGAGCTTTGGTATGCTCAACCTAGGGACTTTGTTATACTCGATCAGGGACTTTGTTATACTCGACCAGGGGCCATTGTTATACTCGATTAGGGGACTTTGTTATACTCGATAACGGGACTTTGTTATACTCGATAAGGGGAATTTGTTATACTCGATAAGGGGACTTTGTTATACTCGATCAGGGGACTTTCTTATACTCGATTAGAGGCCTTTTTTGGACTCGATCAGGGGACTTTGTTATACTCAAGCAGGGGGCTTTGTTATACTCGATCAGGGGACTTTGTTATACTCGATCAGGAGGCTTTCTTATACTCGATCAGGGACTTTGCTATACTCGACCAGGGGACTTTGTTATACTCAATCAGGGGATATGTTATACTCGATCAGGGGACTTTGTTATACTCATCCAGGGGACTTTGTTATACTCGATCAGGGGACTTTGTTATACGTGATCAGGAGACTTTGTTATACTCGATTAGGAACGTTTGTTATACTCCTCCACGGGGGCTTTGTTATACTAGGATCAGGGGACTTTGTTATACTCGATGAGGGGACTTAGTCTTACTCGATCAGCGCCCTTTGTTATACTCGACCAGGGGACTTTGTTATAATCGATTAGGGAACTTTGTTATACTTGGTCAGAGGACTTTGTTATACTCGACCAGGGGCCTTTGTTATACTAGATAAGAAAACTTTGTTATACTCGACCAGGGGACTTTGTCATACTCGACCAGAGGACTTTGTTATACTCGATCAGGGAACTTTGTTATACTCATCCAGGGGGCTTTGTCATACTCGATCAGCGGACTTTCTTATACTCAATCAGGGGATTTTGTCTTACACGATCAGGGCCCTTTGCTATACTCGACCTGGGGACTTTGTTATAATCGATCAGGGGACTTTGGTATGCTCGATCTAGGTACTTTGTTATACTGGGCCAGGGGACTTTTTTATACTCGATGAAGGGACTTTGTTACACTGGACCAGGGGACATTTTTTTTCTCGATTAGGGGACTTTGTTTTCCTCGATCAGGGGACTTTGTTATACTGGACCAGGAGACTTTGTTATACTCGATCAGGGAACGTTGTTATACTCGATGAGGGAACTTTGTTATACTCATCCAGGGGCTTTGTTATTTTCCATCAGGGAACTGTGTTATACTCGATCAGGGGACTTTGGTATGCTCGACCGGGGGACTTTGTTATAATCGATTAGGGGACTTTGGTATGCTCGATCTAGGGACTTTGTTATACTCGATCAGGGACTTTGTTATACTCGATAAGGAGACTTTGTTATACTCGATAAAGGGAATTTGTTTTACTCGATAAGGGGACTTTGTTAGACTCGAACAGGGGACTTTGTTATACTTGACCAGGGGACTTTGTTATACTCGATTAGGCGGCTTTGTTATACTCGATCAGGGGACTTTGTTATACTCGAGCAGGGGGCTCTGTTATACTCAATTAGGGGACATTGTCTTACTCGCTCAGGGCCCTTTGCTATACTGGACCGGGGACTTTGTTATAATCGATCAGGGGACTTTGGTATGCTTGATCTAGGGACTTTGTTATACTCGATCAGGGGACTTTGTTATCCTCGACCAGGGGACTTTTTTATACTTGATTCAGTGGACTTTGAAATACTAGATCTGTGGACTTTCCTATATTTGACCAATGGACTTTACTATACTCGATGAGCGGCCTTTGTTATACTCGATCAGGGGACTTTGTTATACTTGATTAGAGGACTTTGTTATACTCGATCAGGGGACTTTGTTACACAGGACCAGGGGACATTTTTATACTCGATTAGGGGACTTTGTTATTCTCGACCAGGGACCTTTGTTATACTCGATTAGGGGACTTTGTTATGCTCGATATGGGGACTTTGTTATACTCGAAAAGGGGAATTTGTTATATTCGATAAGGGTTTTTGTTAGACTCGAACAGGGGACTTTGTTATACTCGACCAGGAGCCTTTGTTATACTCGATCAGGGGACTTTGTTACACTCGACCAGGGATCTCTTTTATACTTGACCAATGGACTTTGTTATCCTCGATGAGGGGCCTTTGTTATACTCGATGAGGGGACTTTGTTATACTCAACCAGGGGACTTTGTTATACTCGATCAGGGACTTTTTTATACTCGACCAGAGAACTTTGTTATACTCAATCAGGGGATATGTTATACTCGATCAGGGGACTTTCTTATACTCAACCAGGGGAGTTTGTTATACTCGATCAGGGGACTTTGTTATACGCGATCAGGAGACTTTGTTATACTCGATTAGGGGCCTTTGTTATACTCGATGAGGGTGCTTTATTATGCTCGACCAGGGGACTTTGTTATACTCGATTAGGGGACTTTGTTATATTCGACCAGGGGACTTTTTATACTTGATCAGGAGACTTTGTCTTACTCGACCAGAGGCCTTTGTTATACTCCATCGGGGAACTTTGTTATACTCGATGAGTGGACTTTACTATATTTGACCAATGGGCTTTGCTATACTCGATGTGGGGCCTTTGTTATACTCGATCAGGGGACATTGTTATACTCGACCAGGTGACATTGTAATACTCGATCATGGGGACTTTGTTATACTCGACCAGAGGACTTTGTTATACTCGATCAGGTGATAAGTTATACTCGATCAGGCGACTTTGTTATACTCGATCAGAGGACTTTGTTATACTCGACGATGGGCTTTTTTATACTCGATTAGAAAACTTTGTTATACTCGACCAGGAGACTTTGTGATACTCGATCACGGGACTTTGTTATACTCCAACAGGGACTTTGTTATATTCGATCAGGGGATATGTAATACTCGATCAGGGGACTTTGTTATACTCGATCAGGGACTTTGTCATACTCGACCAGAGGATTTTGTTATACTCGATCAGGGGATATGTTATACTCGATCAGGGGTCTTTGTTATACTTGATCAGGGGACTTTGTTATACTTGATTAGGGGACTTTGTTATACTAGATCAGGGGACTTTGTTATACTTGATCAGAGGACTTTGTTTTACTCCACCAAGGGCCTTTGTTATGCTCGATTAGAAAACTTTGTTATACTCGACCAGGGAACTTTGTTATACTCCACCAGGGACTTTGTGATACTCGATCAGTGGATATGTTATTCTCGATCAGGGGACTTTGTTATACCCGGTTCAGG
>NW_024754907.1:12500-24655 GCF_018991925.1 Homarus americanus | reverse complement strand
CTCTCCCTCTCTCTCTCATCTCTTTATTTTACAAATTGTCTCCCTTTTTATGTATGCATGTACGTATGTATGTATATATATATATATGTATGTATGTATGTATGTGTGTATGTATGTATGTATGTATGTATGTATGTACGTATGTATGTATGTATGTATGTATGTATGTATGTATGTACGTATGTATGTATGTATGTATGTATTTATGAATGTATGTATGTATGTATGTGTGTATGTATGTATGTATGTGCCTGCCTGCCGTTCTGCCTAACTGCCTAACTCACATTATAAGTAACTGTCTCCCATTTTTTACCAATGAAATTCACTTTTACCCCTGGAGGCTGGTATTAAATTCTTGTCCTCCCCACCCCAGCTGTGGTCTATGACACGTGCTGGACCGGGTCACCCTGTGTGTGTGTGTGTGTGTGTGTGAGAGAGAGAGAGAAAGAGAGAGAGAGAGGGGGGGGGACACACTAGGGACTTTGTAGTAAACTCTGGCATAGACGCGGCAGTTCAATTAGAATGAGTGTAATTTTATCTTTCACAGCTAAACTTCCCGAATGATTACTATTGATGGCCTTCTCTCTCTCTCTTTCCTTTACCCTTTCCTTTTCTCAAAAGTTAACTCACCACTGAAGATGTGAATTACACGAAAGCGCTTGGGGACT
Organism: Homarus americanus; assembly: GCF_018991925.1. Lineage (NCBI taxonomy): Eukaryota > Metazoa > Arthropoda > Malacostraca > Decapoda > Nephropidae > Homarus > Homarus americanus. Next base: position 23,987 of record NW_024754907.1, on the reverse strand, counting down.
TCGTGTTTTCTTCTTTCCTTGTGGTTATAAGCATATATATATATATATATATATATATATATATATATATATATATATATATATATATATATATATATATATATATATATATATATATATATATATTGTTGGCCTTAAACTAGGAAAATGCTTGGGCAGCAAGACAGAATACCCCGGTGAGTGATATGTTTGTGTATGAGAGTTGGGCTATTTTAAAGTGTTATTTATACCCAGGTATTACCAGTTCTGTATATATGTGATATAAGTAAGTGCAGTAAGAATTGTATGCAGGAGATGCTTTATAAGTTATTTGTGGAGTAATAATACAAATAATATTAATTTATACTTCATTTTTAGTTTACACAAAAGCATAAACAAAAAGAAAACAACGTGGATTAATAATCACTTTTGTTTCATGCAGTTTTCAGGCGGCGCTCCTTGGCCATGGCCCGGGCCTGTTGGGCAGCAGCTTTACGGGCTTCAGCGACCGTGTTAGTTGGGTGCTCAGCCTTTGATTTGAGATTACCTTTGGCTCCTGGGACCAAGGTATTCTTGGCCTGGTGAAGAGGCCTATTGGCCCGGAACATTTGGGCAGCAGCTCTACGGGGCACTTCTTGGGGAGTATCCTCTTCGGTGGCCCTTGGGACCAAGGTATTCTTGGTCCGAGTTTTCAGGCGGTGCTCATTGGCCATGGCCCGGCCCTGTTGGGCAGCAGCTTTACGGGCTTCAGCGACCATGTATGCTCGGTGCTCAACGTATGATTTGAGATGACCTTTGGCCCCTGGGACCAAGGTATTCTTGGCCTGGTGAGGAGGCCTATTGGCCCGGAGCTTTTGGGCAGGAGCTCTACGGGGCACTTCTTCGGGAGTGTCCCCTTCGGTGACCACCTCCAAGGGAGTGTCCTCTTCGGTGACCACCTCCAGGGGAGTGTCCTCTTCGGTGACCACCTCCAAGGGAGTGTCCTCTTCGGTGACCACTTCCAAGGGAGTGTCCTCTTCGGTGACCACCTCCAAGGGAGTGTCCTCTTCGGTGACCACCTCCAAGGGAGTGTCCTCTTCGGTGATGATGTTTCATGATGCTATGAACTGTGTAATGATGATGGAACTTTAGTGATGATGTTAATTGTGTAGTGATGACGTGAGCTATAGTGATGATGCGAGCTATAGTGATGATGTGAGCTTTAGTGATGATGTTTCATGATGCTATGAACTGTGTAGTGATGATGGAACTTTAGTGATGATGTTAATTGTGTAGTGATGACGTGAGCTATAGTGATGATGTGAGCTATAGTGATGATGTTTCATGATGCTATGAACTGTGTAGTGATGATGGAACTTTAGTGATGATGTTAATTGTGTAGTGATGACGTGAGCTATAGTGATGATGTGAACTATAGTGATGATGTTTCATGATGCTATGAACCGTGTAGTGATGATGGAACTTTAGTGATGATGTTAATTGTGTAGTGATGACGTGAGCTATAGTGATGATGTGAGCTATAGTGATGATGTTTCATGATGCTATGAACTGTGTCGTGATGATCGAACTTTAGTGATGATGTTAATTGTGTAGTGATGACGTGAGCTATAGTGATGATGCGAGCTATAGTGATGATGCGAGCTATAGTGATGATGTTTCATGATGCTATGGACTGTGTAGTGATGATGTTAACTGTGTAGTGATGATGAAACTTTAGTGATGATGTTAACTGTGTAGTGATGATGTAACTTTAGTGTATGTTTAGTGATGATGTTAACTGTGTAATGATGATGTGAACTATAGTGATGATGTGTCATGATGGTATGAACTGTGTAGTGATGATGTGAACTATAGTGATGATGTGTCATGTTGCTATGAACTGTGTAGTGATGATGTGAACCATAGTGATGACGTGTCATGATGCTATGAACTGTGTAGTAATGATGTGAACTGTGCAGTGTTGATGTGAACTATAGGGATGATGTGTAGTGATGATGGTAGCCATGAACACCTCATGGAAGTGAACGTGTCCTCTTCTCTGTTACGGAAATAATGTAACACAATGGGCGACTTAAGAGTATCCGACCCCTGGCCTCTGAGTGTACCGACTATCATTAAGACATAATTCACGATTCACAACTTGGTGGTGTTTGTCGGAAGTATTTCTATATTTACCTGCGTCGTATGAGGGATCACAAGCATCTTTATAATTTCCAGCAGAAAATCCAGAAATAAGTTGTGTCTCGTCAAGTGATCTCGCTCAGGCCCTTTCACCTTGGCAACCCCTCCGAGTCGAGTATGATTGTCAGCTACAGCAATTAAAACATGAAATGATGGAGATGTGTTAGTGCGTAGTTAGCCTCGCCTCCGCCGCCGCTCCTCATGAACCCTGGCGCTTACCGGACGTTGTTTTCACTGAGGCTTTTCTCTCCCCTCCCAGTGGTCCTCACTCATGCTGCCTTCATGTCGGCTCGTTTACCAGACTGTTTTAATATGCAGCGCTTCGGATGACTCATTATACACACTGTGAAGTAGCTCACAAAATCTCCTCCTGAAGGTTTCCATTAAAGTGTTTTAGGAGGTCTCTCGCACTTGCTGGCAACAGGTTAGGGAGGCTCTGGCCCCTATGTTTACAGTGAACTGTTCTATCCCCTCCCCACCGTGTCTCTCTTCGTTAATTAACCCAGCTGTAGGTAAACGGTCAACAAGTAACTGTACACCATGTCGTACCTGGCCAGGTGAGTCTTTGCCCCCGCCACCGCACACTCACCAGCCCACCAGTGGCAGACAGCGCAAGATGTAGTGAGGAAACTCAGGCGATAATTCACCAATGTCAACACACGTTCTTGCTAGTTCAGCTGTGGCACCTCTCCCCTCTTCCCTCTCTTCCTTCACTTTCCTTTCTTTCTTGCTTTCTATCCCACCTGCTCATCAGTATTTGCCAATCCCGTCTTCTTTTTCTCCCACTCCCCTACCAGGACCGTGCAACACCTGTGCCGTATCAACATCCTTCCCCTGGAATGTATATCTTGAGATACTTGTTCCACCTAAAGAACCTTCTGCCATTTGCTGGAGACAACTTCCCTGATTTGTGCGCCAGGGAGATGATGATGATGATGGCTTGGTTCCGTCATGCTCTCGGCAGCACCAATCACCTCGCTCTTGTTACCATGTGAATGCAGAGTTATCAGGATTCATCAAGGTGGCATTCACGCAGGCAATTCCTACGCAAAAACAAATTCCTCCGGGTTGGAGCCAACTTGGTGGGCATCACAGGAACTGGGCGGTGAATTGGACGAGGCTTGAAGCTCGGGTCTGAAGTAGCTCTCTGTTTGCTCTACAACTCAGCCTTTCTTGTGAATAGCGCACCCCAGTTACAACACTTGACTTGTATCAATGTCATGATGTTTGTCTTTCCGCGCCGTCTGTTTGTTGAAATTGGTTTCAAAAACGTCCACTGCCCGGGTCCTGTTGTAAGAACAACCTCTTGGACTTATTTGTTCTGCTCTCGTTTCGTTAAGCAAATGTACGTTTCTCTTTGTTGCTGGATCATTTACCGAGTCTTACAAGACAAAGTGAACGTTTTCGAGACCTTGATAAACTGCCCCGCTGTACTGGTGAGAGAAACTGCCCACGTCATCTCCCCACCAACACATTCCTCAGACACGGTCCAGGTTTCCTAAGACGTGTAAGTTGATCTAACGTTACGTAACTGAAGGTTTAACTTAAGACCAAGGATGGTCGCCAAAATAACATGGATATAACCTTCAAACCACCAGAAGAGGATGTTTTCTGTTACCCTTCGTTTAAAGAACATTTATGGTGTGGTCCTTACAGGCTCCACACCTCGTTCATTACTGCCTCCTCACTATTTCAACACATTTCCTCCACATTCAATTCCGACCCAATTTTCAAGTCTTTACTGTCTCTTCTGCACAATCCCATCTTTCGTCACCTGTCCAAAAGTGCTGTTTGTTTGTGCAGTGTTCAGAAGAAGTTATTATTGACATCACCTGAAGATTAGCCACCCCAGCTCATTTCACCTTAAGATTGACCTCCCTAACGCTACCTGGTGGTTAGTTTAGGTTGATTATTCCTAAGTGAAATAAACTGGGGTGGCTAATCTTCAGGTGATCAAAAAAATTGCCTGTGCGCTTCAGCTTCTAATAAAGTTTGGAAAATGGATTACTGGAAGTTTATAAAAGAACGGTTAATTTAAAAGAATTTTATCAGTGACGGTATAGTTATAATATCCCCTTTAAATTTTCATCTTTGCTAAATATTAATCATCATATTTGTATTATAATTAAGATGTTATAGGTAAAAAAAAAAGTTTACATACAAAAATCCGTAGAAGTAAAACCACGAACGATCAAATATTTAAATTACCAGAATCTTACCCTCATCATTCAGTCAACAGGCGAATAAAAATCTGTAAAATATTAAATAAATACATTTAAAAATCCGAGCTTTGTCAGTCACGCCCTCACAAGATCAGGTTTCCAAAAAATTGTAAAAAGAAAAAATCAAACGTTTTAAATAACTTTGTTGGGAATACTAGGGGAAAATATATAAAGTGGGGGTATTTTCCCTAGTATTACGGCGCTTACAACATGGATACGGACGGACGCCTGAACGAGAGCATAGACGTAATATAGTGTAGTTCGCTCTTTGGTTACGCATCGTACAACTAAATAACCGGAGAAAAGATTAACGAACTATTAATAAAGTTTTCAATCTAATGGTTGAACTATGAGCTTTAGTTGCGTTGTGTAAAAACTGTAGCGGGGAGGAGAGGTGGGCGTGGTCCAGCTCTCTCTATCACTACCACCACTACTACCACCGCCGCCACCACTACCACCGCAGCCACCACTACTACTACCACCGCCGCCGCCACCACCACTACTACTACCACCACCGCCACCACCACTACTACTACTACGACCACCACCGCTACTACTACCACCACCGCCACCACCACCACTACTACTACCACCGCCACCACCACTACTACTGTTACCACCACTAGCACCAGCACATCTGCCGTAGTCACCACAGCCAGCAGTATGTTCAGTAGCCGCGTCCTCTGTCATTACCCAACTTTCCGTATAATAATATTTTATCGACGATACTGACCCGACAGTACCGTCTTCGTCGCCGCCTCCGTCGCAAAATTTGCCACGACTATACTCACTGCCACCGACCGCAACACCGCACTTACCACCGTTATTTCTGAGTCTTCCACCACCACCACCACTAACATCACTATCCTTACTACCACCACCATCATATCTATCACCACAACCACCGCTGCCACCACCAATAACATCACTACCCTTACGATCACCATTTCTACCACCAATACATCTACCACTGTCACAACACTTGCCACCACCACAACCACCACTACTACAACCATCACAATCAACACCACAACCAGTCAACCACTACTACTCCCACCGCCTACAACACCATCACTAACCTCTCCTCCCCCTGCAGTGATGACCTGACCACCGTAGGGTCAAGACCTATTTAGGCGCTGCTCCTGCTGAGCAGCTCTCACCCTTGGCCAATGTTCGGCCCATTCCCCAAGTCCCTCTCCCCGACCCATCCTCACCACCGGGATATCAACATAATCAAAAGTGACATTTCGTTTCGGAAAGAAGTGGAACCAGTGTTGAACAGTTAAGAACAGTGTTTAAGCCAGTGAATTCAGTACTAGACAGTACCAGTGAGAGCCGTGACCCGCCAGTGAGATAAGCACCGCTGGGAACTGACCGCCATCTCCTGACAAGGAGGTGCTAATCAGTCCACTCTGAGAACAACAGTGGGTCGGCTTCACACTTGACTTCGAAATAACACAACACCACCCAGTAGGGTGGGGATAGGTCAACAACTGCAAATATGTTGCCTGTATAACAAGTGAACTACCGTGTGTTGAGCACTGTGTCGTGTGTAGGTGTAGGTGCCCGCGAGGCAAGGCCTATACCCTTGTGGTCACGCTCGGCCATGTGGTGAGGGTTTGTTTACACAAACCCCGTCCTCATAGTGTGCCAAGCTGGTTAGTTCTTTTGAAACTAAAATTGACTTTGATACTGTATCTAACCAGAAAAACAGACATGCTATTAAGAACAAGTGTAGTGTAATAAAAGTGTTTATAAACTGAGAAAACTCCTGTTACCTTAGTCCCCCCGACACCACACTCCCTCCGCGGGAGGCCCGCTCATGGCCTCCCCTCACACCGCTAATACGCTGTACAGTAGATGCCAATCTCCTTTGTCCTCTAAGAGGGTTACGCCTCCCAACCACCGCTGACTTCCTAGGAGTGCCAAGCAGTCCTCGGCCCTCTGACGTAGGCATATAAGTCGAGCCCTGTAACTCCACCATGTCTGAGTTGACTGGAGACCCAGCTGCCCGCTTTAACTCTCCTGATGCACTGAGTGAGCCAGGCGACTGTGGTGTTGACCTTGACACCAACGGAGAAGATGGCTTTCAACTAGTTCAGTCCAGGAACAAGCGGAAGGCCGAAAAGGCAGAAAGACTTAGAGACAATCAACTACAACCACAACCCCCATGAGAGTAAGATTATACTTCCCTGAAGGTACATCACCTGAAGACAAGTATCTCTGGCTGAACGATGCGGAAGACAAATATCCTGAGGCTGAGTTTCAGTTCAGAGTCGGTACACAAGATCATGTTCTGATTAGAAACGACCCAGCAGTCATACAGGATCTCCTCACCAATAGCATAAGGGGAATAGCCATGGAAAAATCATCCCAACCACCGAGCAAGAAAACCATAATAATCATAGGGCTCGACCAGTACCAGACCCCTACACTACTAGAAACCCATCCCTACATCAGAAGGACGAAGCGACTCATGGGCAAGAATGCAGTCATTGCAGACTGGGTTGGCTCGGAAGACCCACCCAAGACCATTCGAGTCCGTGGTGTCTATCGGACTCTGAAGGTAACTCTCTATCAGCCCCCTAACCGGAGGTGTTACAACTGTCAGCACTGGGGCCATGTGGCCCGGTTATGCCCCTCGACTAAGCCGTGGTGTGGTCTCTGCTCAAGGCAACATGCAACACAGGTTTGCAGAGATACAGTTGCTCAAGGGGTGTCATCCAACAGAAGTGTATTAACTGCAAAACAGTTGGAGTTCCTGTATGGCACCCTAACTGTTCTAGAGCTCCTACACCCCTTCAGCGCCCAGACCCGCCACCCAGGCAGGTCTCAAGAAACACTAATGCTGCTAGGGTACTCCCTACGGCCAACCCCTGGCCTGCCCTCCCCACCAAAGCTCCAGGATCATCACCAGCAGTCATCGAAAGATCAGCATGGGGCAACACAGACGTACCGACACAACAGGTAGCTGCCAACACACTCCATGCACATCGTGAAGAGATCAATGATTTGAAAAATGAAATTAAAGAACTCAAAGCTAAGTTTACAGCTCAAACTGAAATGTTAAGGAGCCTCTGTGATACACTAAAGGAAAAAACACCACCAACACAGTGCAGCAGCTACGGAAAAATTACAGTCAAACTGAAGACATTCAGATGTCAGTACCAGATGTCCACGCAGAGGAAAATAGTGATACTGGTAACAGTTCTACTGATGCCTCTGTGGACAGAAAATGGTGGTGATGTCGAGTGTAACCAAAGTGTGTTGTTGTCTGCCACTGAAATACAACAATTGTTGAGCCGTACGTGCTCCAGAAATGTTTCAAAAAGGTTAACTGGCCTACTGCCTGCCGAAGGGACAGGCAGCGCAGAAAAGAACAGTATCATACAGTGCCTTTTGCTTCTTTCCAAATACATTTCATAATGGCCAGTGTTAATACCAGACAAAATTCAAAATACATTTCATAATGGCCAGTGTTAATACCAGGCAAAGATACAGAGCGGTGAAGGTGATGAGTTGGAACATCTCATCCCTCAGAAAACGATACCCTGACCTACACCACAAAGTTGTGACGGAGGACATCGATATTGTGTGTCTGCAGGAGTGTCTCACACCTAATGGTAAGCCCCCACCTAGTCTGCCCAATTATGTGTATTATGATCCTAGTTCTACTCACACATGTTTGATGTATGTTAAGAAGTCACTCCCGCATGTACCTCTTGTATCCAAAAAGACTACCAACCTTCAGTACCATGGGATCACTATCCACCTGGGCAACTCCACACTCAACGTGCTAAACGCCTATGCTCCCTCAGATCAGTTTCAGTACACAGATCTCCCAGACTTTTTACACACTGAGCCCACTGTCCTGATGGGTGACCTGAATACTAGACACAAGAAATTAGGTGATTCCACCACTAACACCAATGGTAGGAGACTTATCTCACTTCTCAGCGCATATGAAGATGTTCAAATTATAGGTAATAATGAACCAACACACATCTATGGCGGGGGTCTAGACAAATGTATTGGCTTTAATCTATCATACACAACTCATAGCTCTGATGTTGTCACTGATCTTATGTCTGACCACAGCCCAATCCAAGCTAGTATACATGTAGCCAATGACACCCCCACTGGTGGTAAACTCAACAGACGTAGAATCACAGTCAAGCAAGAACATGAAAGCCAGTTCATAGACTTCATCCATGACTGGTACAAGGACTACAAGCCTGACAACTACCAAAGTTTCCATGACGATCTGATAGATAGGACTTATGCATACTTCACCAACAATGCCTCCACCAAAAAAAAGGAGAAAACGTGGTCAGCATAATGGGAACAGGCAACAGCAGTGCTATAATGACCCTGAGCTGAAAAAACTCAGGGCTAGGGTCAGGAGGGTGGGTAAGGGTTACAGACAAATTAGAACACCTCAAATGTTACAATTGTATCAAGCTTCCCTTGCTGCTGTCAGGGAACGTGTAAACGAACTCAGACAAAATGCATGGTAGACATATGTCAACAGCCTGAACCAACACACATCCCTCAGCAAAGCCTGGAAAGACATAAACATAATCAGAGGTAAAAACAGAAGACACGTCTCCCATCCAAACCCTCTGCAAAAGTCGAATGAGCTAATAACAAAGTGGGCTCATGTGTCGAGCTATGACATGTTACCAGCTGGGACTCGGGGACTCCTTGATGCGAAGTCTGTAGAGAGAAGTAATCTTATTAGCTTTATGCTGGGCAAAGAGCACGATGAGTGGGACCTTGACGCCGCCCTCGCCAGGGGTAGGTCTACTTCCCCTGGAGAGGACGGAGTCACCTACAACATCATTAGACTACTAAGGCGCGTGCCAGGCAATCCATTGTTGGTATTGTACAATATGAGTCATGCCGAGGGCCAACTACCCACATCATGGACCAGCAGTATTGTTGTACCAATACCGAAACCAGGACAGCCTGATGCCTTTCGTCCCATATCACTAACCAGCTGCCTGTGTAAAACCTTTGAGAGGATGGTTCTTGGCAGACTCTTATATAGAATCAGAGAACACATGTCTCCTAACATAAATGGTTTCACCCATGGTAAAGGTGTACATAATTGCATCACCACATTCCTAACTGTGCATGGTGATGAAAGGCACAGATACACCACATTTCTTGACCTAAAAGCTGCATTTGATATTGCCATTAGGCAACTGATATTGTACGAACTAGCCAAAATGGATATAGGAGGTAGGCTGTTACACTGGATAAGTGGTTACCTAACCAACAGAAGGGCTGCTGCACTGTTTCAGGGTTACAAAAGTGAAGTTAAAGATACGCAACTTGGTACCCCTCAAGGTGGAGTACTTAGCCCCACTTTGTTCAATGTTCTTATGAATGCATTATTAAATCTAATACCAGACAACCCCAGCAATATCTCAATCAGCTATGCTGATGATATTCTTATACATACTAAAACTCATCGTGAAATGCAAACCACCCTGAACCATGTATACGCAGCCTGTGAACACCTCGGTCTTATTATCTCCACTGACAAAACTAAGGTGTTCAACAAACAAGCTGGTAACCGCAAACGCGGCCCCGCCAAGTTCAAGATAGGTAACAACACTATTGACTATGTTTCTTCTTTTAAATATCTTGGTGTTTCCGTCCCTTGTAACCTACCTGCCATACAACAGCTAACCCGCCAATGTACTGACAGACTGAGACCTCTTAGAAGTTTAGCGGGGTACAGCCCGCACTATGGTGCTAATATTAGAATTGTGAAAACAATGTACCTAGGCTATATAAGATCTCTGATAGATTACCACGCACCAGCCCTGGTCATTCGTGACGGGAAAGGCGTTGACAAGCTCGAGAAAATGCAAAATAAAGCCCTCAGAATTATCCTAGGATGTCCCATGAGCAATAAAGTACTTAATATGAGGAAAGAACTAGGTATACCCAGTGTTAAAGATAGAATAATTGAAGTCAACCTCATGATAGCCCTGAGGCTTCTGCGTGGTGATCCTGATAACATTGTTTCCTTAAAATTGCTAGAATGTATGAACCTTGGGACTACTGAGTCTAAATGGATCCAAACTACAGCTACACATATGAAGATGTTTGGACTAGACCACCTGTACAAAGTTGAGACACAACAGCGCTTCCTGCCACCCTGGCGGACAGTTCCTTTTGATATCACAATACCGACGTATCCGCCTAAAAAATTAATTATACAAAGCATTTATCTCCAAACACACTGCCAAATTGAGAGCTCTTGAACACATACACACTCTACAGACTGATGATAATATCACACAGACCATCTACACTGATGGATCTCTAAACACCGCCTGTGGGAGGGCTGGAAGTGCTATTGTTGTGACTCAACCTGACGGTAATATAATTGAGAAAGGAGTTAGAATTAACAACTGGGCATCCACTCTACAAACTGAATTAGTAGCCATACTCACAGCTATTAAATTCATTGAAACCACTGTTACTGACAGTCTCATCATCACTGACTCTCTATCCTCACTACTTGCCCTTGGTACCCTCGACTCAGGTTGTCACTCTCTTGTCTCTGAAGCCAGACACAAATATGCGTGCCTTGTTGACCGGGGTGTCAGGGTCAAACTGTTGTGGATCCCCTCTCACATAGGCCTCATAAAACATGACAGAGTTGATGCCCTCGCCAAACTCGCGTCTAACAAAGACACCGTTGAATACAATTTGGGTCTGTCAAAAGAACCCTTAAAACTGTAATTAGGAAAAAACTTATTGATGAGTTTGACGCAAGTAGACAAGTGCAAACAGGCACTAGTCGATCCATAGGTTACCATGATGAGATGTATCAAGTGAAACATGTATATGGAGCAAGTAACAAGATCACTAGGGGATTACAAGATGTTGTAAACCACAGATTACGTTAGGATATAAGTACTCTTGGCAGTATGTTCCTCAAGCAGATGTTCAAACCACGTAAAGTGTGTGGACATACATATGGCCACACACTTGAACACTACGTCCTCGACTGTGTGTGAAGATAGAACCTTTTAGGGACAGGTCCAAGCACACTGTGTGAAATGGCACAACACTTCATCTCTAA
>NW_024754907.1:0-7500 GCF_018991925.1 Homarus americanus | reverse complement strand
ACCGGCGGAGAGAGGTACCATTTTTGGGAAAATATTTTTATCTACATAATTTTTAAAGTAAAATTTACTAATATTATAAACGTAATAAAATATCTGTACATCCTTCTCTAATATAGACATTATTTCTGATGTGGGATGAGATTTGTAACATCTAACATCAAAAGTATGAATTCATTTCTACGCACGATATCCTTTTATAAACCCTCAATAAATAAAAATAATAAGTTTTTGTTATTCCATTTATCAAATGAATGAAACTGAAACAAATAATCTCTTGAAACGATATCTTGATAATCCATTACAAAATAAAAAATTGCTAGAATATTATAGAAAAAGAAAAAAGTAAAAAAAAACGATGCGATGAAGCTAAATGGAATACTAATTTATTTTCAGCACTTCCCTTTAAACCTTTTTTTTGTAAAACATGTTATAATCTTTATGAAAATATCACAAATAATGATAACAATGCCAATAACACCATTTATTCTATAAATTTTCTAAAAAATTATTTGTATAATGTAAAAAATAATGGTATATTTCTAAATAAAGCTTCTCATGAAGCTTTTATGGGAACATTATGTCTAAAATGTGATAATACTCCTCCAGTATCCTCTGTCTTAATTTATATTCATAAACCGTATAAACATATAATATACTCCAATGAAGCACGTGAAGAGTGCTATCTCCATGAATTGAAAAAGGGGAAAACAATCGCTGTATATTCCCAACATATCATATTTGATTGTCCCATTTGTTTAGAAGAAAAACAAGGAAACCCCGTTATTTTTTCTTGCGGTCATTGTCTCTGTAAGAATTGTTATAGTACATTCTTACAAAACCACAAAATTTCAGAAAACCAACTTAAATGTATGCTGTGTAGAGTATGTGTTATAGTTCGTGCTCCATCTGGTATAATTTATTAAGAGAATTGTTAATATTCCCCCAAAAAATATATAATTCATGCTCCATCCGGTTTCCGGTTTCCGGTTTCAATTTATTAAGGATCTTAAAACTTCTTTATGACATTTAACACTTTCAGTTAGAAATATATAACTTCGTCGATGATCAACCATGTTACAATTTATCTTCAATAGTTTTTGTACTGAAATTTGGTTTTCACATAAAATAATTAATGGTGAAAATATGTGTGGTTGTTGTTGTTTAATTCTCATATCTAAAATTAATTTTAAAAAAAGAACACCATCTTTTTGGGATATATCTATTGCCAAAGAAATAGAATTGAAATTTAGATAGGGGTTTAAAAATGATTTATTATTAGTATAATCAATAATATTAATTCCATTATAAATATAAAGAAAAGAAATATTATTTTCTTGATTATTTTGGGTAATTTTAAGATGTTTCATTTTCGAAAGAACTTGTAAGGATTCTTGTTCTATATATGGTATTTTCTCTAGCATGTGGTTCAGTGCTAATATTACAGATTCCTCTAGAAGAGAAATGGGTGTTTTGTGAATTGAAAGCAGCCTTAATAAAATCAGAGATTTGTTGATTATTAACTTGGTGGTCAATACCGTAGAATTTTCCATTAATAATATATAAATTTACAGCTAAGGTAGAAAAACATTTGGGACACGTTGTCACCGTTTCTTTGTCGTCGTCGTCGTATTTAGTTTCTAACCAAGAATAAAAACCCATACAGTGTAAACAATAAAATAAAGGTAGTGTATTTGTTAAGGTATCCTCCATTTTTTTTTGTTAATTTGTTTTTTTTAATATGATTTTTACTATAAATACAATGATGAGGTACTTTAATTATTATTAATAAACTACACACAGACAGACAGATTACGATATCGAGATGTTGAATAGACAAATTAAGACAACTAAACAAATACCAGAACAAAACAACTTAGTCAGTGGTGCTCCTTCTCCTCAATATAAACGTTTTCTGGATAAAAAGTCATCTCAAATTCCAATTCCTATGAGACAATCATCTTTTTATCACCGTCCACCATCACCAGCATCATCAGTAACATCTACAGCAGCAACAGCAGCAATTAATCTTACATCTCCTCCAACTAGAAATACGTCTGTTTATTATAATGAAGAAATGATGATTCCAAAGTCTTCAATTTATTTTAGTACAATGGAAATAAATAATAAAAAAGAAGAAGTAATTAGTATAATAGAGGCTGTCCTATCTGATGTTACCTCCAACAACAACAACAACGACGACTCCTACAATAATTTGTATAGTGGTTTACCCAATGAACTACAACACCTAAATTCTATGATGACAGTTCGAGAAAATCAATTGAAAAATAAAATATATATTGATTCTATATTATCTCAATTTACTAAGAAATGTAGCGACCAAAATAATTATCAACCTTCTTTAAAATTAAAGATTTCACAAATGGGAACTGTAAATAAAATGAAAAGATATATTATTGTCGATAGTTCTCTTCGAGAATTAAATGTTCATTTATTAGAAGTGAAATGTCGTCTTTTTTCGGGAGGTGGACATTATAAAGAAGTGGTTAATAAAATTTCTAATATAGAATTCGACGATGATATTAATCAAATTATACAACTGAAGTTAATTGATCCATTAATTAAAGAATTAACCGACATTCACGGTGAAAATTTAATACAACCCACCAAATGGAGTGTTTCAATGTATGCAGATCCTCATAGAAACAAGAAATGTCCTCTCCCATGTAAGGATATCCTATCTAACAAAGACCCACAATATCAAGACGAATGCCTAATGAGCCGCATTAATTTGGGAGTACATTTTTTTCCTTTTATAAAGACTACTACCACCACCACCACCACCACCACCTCAGCCTCTGTTGATGTAGAAAAAGAACTGAAAATTATCAATAATACTCCATTGGGTGGTTTAGTACTTAAACCCAATGGAAAATCCGTATATGGTATAGGATCCAATTTAGTAAATATCGATTCAGAAACATTTGTAGATACTCAAAAACAAAATACTTTTCCTGTTAATGCTTTAATTTCATTTGGTTTAAATTGCATTGGAGTTCATGAGGGTAATTTAATATTATATTTGTCCTATTTAAATAGTGTATATTATTCAGATGTTTCTATGGATAATATTTCCACAGCACCACAGCAAATAAGACAAATACTTAAAACATCCAAAGATATCAGGAGAGCTATAAGTAAAAAGTATGCTGTAACTATAAGTAAACTTATTAGAGAATACAAAGAGACAAATAATGATTGTTTTTATAGAGGGTTTAAAAGGGAAACTGCCAACCTGTTGGAAAAGGAAACAGATTGTGAATTTGAAGAAACAGAAGAATTTGAGAATATTAATCAAATAAGTAATTATGAAGTGGTTGAGGATGAGGAAGAAGAAGATGAGAATGAGGAGGAGGAGGAAGATGAATAGTGTGAAGAATTATTATTATGTAAAAATGAATTATAATAATGACACGTATTTTAAATTCTTAAATCTTTTACAAAAAAACAACTTGCATCAATTAAGATTTATTTATTATATATTTGATAGGCTAAGACTTTTATGTTTTAATATTTCAACAGAAATAAAATTAATGTCTATTTTTACTTTAGAGTTTCAAAATGTTGCCCATTCTATAAAAACATATAATCATTTAAAGTTTTTAAATTATCTAGCAACACATGATACTCCAGTTTATGTTGTAACTCACGATAATAATAAAAATAATAATAAAGATCTTATGACTATTACTAAAGATGCATATTTTCATTTGGTTGCAATAAAATACATAATAAGTTTCATTTTAAATTTTGAAAATCATTTATTAGAATATTTACAATTACTAAAACATAAATTATCTATAATAATACAGAGTATGAATCATTTTGTAAATATTTTCAATTTATTTTTCAACAGTGTATGAGGAGGAGATCCCAAATTATTGTTAGTTATTTTAGTTATGTTCAATAAAATACATAATAAGTGTCTTCATTTTAAATTTTAAAAATCATTTATTAGAATATTTACAATTACTAAAACAATCTATAATAATACAGAGTATGAATCATTTTCTCCAAACTCCCAAATTATTGTTAGTTTTTTTCATTTTAAATTTTGAAAATTATTTATTAGAATATTTACAATTACTAAAACATAAATTATCTATATGAATCATTTTGTAAATATTTTCAATTTATTTTTCAACAGTGTATGAGGAGGAGATCCCAAATTATTGTTAGTTATTTTAGTTATGTTCATAAAATACATAAGTTTCTTCATTTAAAAATAATTTATTAGAATATTTATAATTACTAAAACCATCTATAATAATACAGAGTATGAATCATTTGGCAAATATTTTCAATTTACTTCTTCAATAATAGTGTATGCGGTATGCGGAGTTTTCTCCAAACTCCCCAATTAATGTTAGTTTTTTATATATTTTTTTATTCTAACATTCTTAATTGTACCGCTGCCGCCTTCCTTTTTCTTTACACATTGCTACAGACAATTTTTTCATCTGTGTACTTGACAACAATGTTTGCGCAGGTGTTATCAAACATGAAGAGGAGAGAACGTTCTGCAGCTCTGTCAGTAACCCTGCAAATAGCACTTTTGCGCCCGCCTTATCGAGCAAAGGCCACTGGCAGGTCTATTAGTACTGTAACACAATAAATGATTTGCAATTGGCGGGTTTTTTGTTTGTGTATGTGTGTGTGTGTGTTTGTGTGTGTGTGTGTATGTGTGTGTGCATGTCTTCCTCTTTTGTTTTCTTTTCTTTCCCTTCTATTGTTTTCTTTTCTTTCCCTTCTATTGTTTTCTTTTCTTTCCCTTCTTCTATTTTACTCTTAATATCTTTTCCTTTTCCATCTATAATATGCCCTCCCACATTTTTACCTGTGGAAAGATCTTTTTTTGGGGTGTGTTTGTTTTTCTTCTCATTTAAAAAAACTTCTAATTCTTCTTTCTTTTCAGTAAAAAAAACTTCTAGTTCTTCTTTCTTCTCAGTAAAAAAAAATTCCTCATTATCAACTTCCTTTTCCTCATTATCAACTTCTTCCTTTTCCTCTTTCTTCTCATCAAAAAAAACTTCTAGTTCTTCTTTCTTCTCAGTAAAAAAAACTTCCTCATTATCAACTACTTCCTTTTCCTCATTATCAACTTCTTCCTTTTCCTCATTATCAACTTCTTCCTTTTCCTCATTATCAACTTCTTCCTTTTCCTCATTATCAACTTCCTTTTCCTCATTATCAACTTCTTCCTTTTCCTCATTATCAACTTCTTCCTTTTCCTCATTATCAACTTCTTCCTTTTCCTCATTATCAACTTCTTCCTTTTCCTCATTATCAACTTCTTCCTTTTCCTCATTATCAACTTCTTCCTTTTCCTCATTATCAACTTCTTCCTTTTCCTCATTATCAACTTCTTCCTTTTCCTCATTAATTTCTAATTCTTCCTCTTCATCATCAACTTCTAATAAGTCTTCTTCCTTTTCCTTATCATCAACTTCTAATTCTTCTTCCTTTTCCTCATAATCAACTTCTAATTCTTCTTCCTTTTCCTCATAATCAACTTCTAATTCTTCTTCCTTTTCCTCCTCATTAACTTCTAATTCTTCTTCCTCCTTATAATCTTCTAATTCTTCTTCCTTTTCCTCATTAACTTCTAATTCTTCTTCTTCTTCTTTCTTCTCATCATTAACTTCTAATTCATCTTCATAAACTTCTTTATTAAAATCTATTTTCTTCTTAATGTCTTTATCAAAATCTGTTTCCTTCTTAAGGTCTTTCTTCTTTTCTTCAAGTTTGTTCTTTTCTTCTTCATTCTTCTTTTCTTCAAGTTTGTTCTTTTCTTTTTCATTCTTCTTTTCTTCAACTTTGTTCTTTTCTTCTTTGTCTTTCTTCTTTTCTTCATCTATTTCCTTCTTAACATACTTTTTCTTTTCTTCATCTATTTCCTTCTTAACATCTTTCTTCTTTTCTTCATCTATTTCCTTCTTAACTTCTTTCTTCTTTTCTTCATGTATTTCTTTCTTAACGTCTTTCTTCTTTTCTTCTATTTCTTTCTTCTTCTCTTCTTTCTTTGGAGGCTTCTGGGTTTTTTCTAATTTTCCAACTCCGTAGTTCCGTGTGAAACAGTGTGACTCTTCACCTTCACTCTCTTCCTTCTTTCCCTTAAACTTCTTTACTAATTTTCCAACTTTAAATTCCCTCTTAAATTCTTCCTTTTCCATTTTATCTTCAATTCTCCTCTTCTTTTCTTTTACTGTGTTATGTATTGTTTTAGTTAATTGGGGAATTTGTTCAGTGGGCAAAGGCATTTTAGTTTTCCGTAATTCAGAACTAAGATACTCTTCCATTTAGAAGCTCCTACTGTTAATACACAAACAATCACCACCAATATATACCCCCAGAGCTCGCGAGTGCGCACGCACTCTCAAGAACCTTCAGGCTAGCTGTGTGAACAAACAATAAACCCGATAAATTTAGAATATTTTTATACTAACCACACACCACCGCATTCATTCTCAAACCTTAAGGCTAGCTGTGTGATTATTTATTTTCTTTTATAAATGTTTTTAGCTGTGGTGTGGATATTTATTTTCTTCTTCGTATACTACATAATTGGGGACTTTGCACATTAAATCTCGGCGGCGTTGGCAGTTTTTCCTTAAAAAGAAATACATTATAAAAATGGATGTTTTACAAAAAAAAGATTTAAAGGGAAGTGCTGATGAAAATATTTTCCCAAAAATGGTACCCCCGTACCTCTCTCCGCCGGTAATAAATGAGAAATTGTCAGAGGATGTACAATACTTTATAATATGAGTAAATTTGATTTTAGAAATTATGTAGATAAAAATATTTTCCCAAAAATGGTACCCCCGTACCTCTTTCCGCCGGTAATAAAGAACTAATACGAGAGTGGTTAAAATATCAAGAAGTTGACGACGACAGTAAGATTGAAGAATATATTGAGGAATGGGGATGATTAAGAATATATTGAGGAATGGGGATGATAAATTGTTCGATTATATTTTAGGATAAGACGATGGCAGGCACACATAAATATCTTACCATTTTTATGGCAATACTACTATGACTGACAGATTTGTTTTGCATAATTATTACAATACTTTGCATTGGAAGAAGGAGAGTTTATCCCAAGGAGTAACCCCGTAACCCCTAATATGGATTTGGATATGTCATAAAAAATGCTTTATGAGAAATGTACTTAATAAAAATATACATACATTACAATTTAATCTTCCTCCTTGTCCTATATTTATTTTTTATTATTTTATTAATATAAAAGTACATGCGTGTGTAGAAAAAGATTATACCTTTCCAAACAGGGAAGTTGAAGTCTAATATAATGTGTGAGTTTGAAATATACATTCTTGTGAAAAAACTATATAAACCTGATTTCATAGATGATGTGAAGAAACTTATAAAAGGAGGACTTCTCTCAGTCCGTAATAAAGAAAAAATACGAGATTGGTTAAATTATCAATTAGTTGACGGAAATATTGAAGAATATAT
>NW_024754906.1:0-17579 GCF_018991925.1 Homarus americanus | reverse complement strand
TGTTATACGCGACCAGGGGACTTTGTTATACTCGATGAGGGCACTTTGTTATACTCGATCAGGGGACTTTGTTATACTCGATCAGGAGGCTTTGTTATACTCGATGAGGGGACTTTGCTATACTCGATCAGGGGACTTTGTTATACTCGATGTGGGGACTTTGTTATACTCGACCAGGGGACTTTTTTATACTTGACCAATGGACTTTGTTATAGTCGATGAGGGGCCTTTGTTATACTCGATCTAGGGACTTAGTTATACTCGAGAAGGGGACTTTGTTTTATTCAATTAGGGGACTTTTTTATACTCAACCAGAGGACTTTGTTATACTCGATCAGGGGATATGTTATACTCGATCAGGGGACCTTGTTATTCTCAACCAGAGGACTTTGTTATACTCGATTAGGGGCCTTTGTTATAGTCGATGAGGGGGCTTTGTTAAACTTGACCAGAGGTCTTTGTTATACTCGATCAGGGAACATTGTTATACTCGACCAGGGAACTTTTTTATAATTAATCAGGGGACTTTGTCATACTCGATCAGTTGACTTTCCTATATTTGACCAATGGACTTTGCTATTTTCGACCAGGGGACTTTGTTATACTCGATCAGGGGACTTTGTTATAGTCGACCAGAGGACTTTGTTATACTCGATCAGGGGACTTTGTTATACTTGATTAGCGGACTTTGTTATAATCGATCAGGGGACTTTGTTATACTCGCCCATGGGCCTTTGTTATACTCAATTAGAAAACTTTGTTATACTCGACCAGGGGACTTTGTTATACTCGATCAAGGGACTTTGTTATATTCGATAAGGGGAATTTGTTATACTCGATAAGGGGACTTTCTTCGACAGGAACAGGGGACTTTGTTATACTCGACCAGGGGACTTTTTTATACTTGACCAATGGACTTTGTTATACTCGATGAGGGGAATTTGTTATACTCGATGAGGGGAATTTGTTATACTCGTCCAGGGGGCTTTGTTATACTCGATTAGGGTACTTTGTCTTACTCGATGAGAGCCCTTTGCTATACTCGACCAGGGGACTTTATTATACTCGATCAGAGGACTTTGTTAAACTCGACCAGGGGACTTTTTTATACTTGACCAATGGACTTTGTTATACTCGATGAGGGGCCTTTGTTATACTCGATTAGAAAACTTTGTGGTACTCGACCAGGGGACTTTGTTATACTCCACCAGGGACTTTGTTATACTCGATCAGGAGATATGTTATACTCGATCAGGGGACTTTGTTATACTCGGTTCAGGGGACTTTGATATACTCAACCAGAGGACTTTGTTATACTCGATCAGGGGACTTTGTTATACTCAATCAGGGGAAATTGTTATACTCGATTAGGGGCCTTTGTTACACTCGATGAGGGGGCTTTGTTATACTCGACCAGGGGACGTTGATATACTCGATCAGGGGACTTTCTTATACTCGAGCAGGGGGCTTTGTTATACTCGATGAGGGGACTTTGTTATACTCGATGAGGAGGCTTTGGTATACTCGATCAGGGGACTTTGCTATAGTCGACCAGGGGACTTTGTTATACACGATCAGGGGACTTTGTTATACTCAACCAGGGGACTTTTTTATACTTGACCTATGGACTTTGTTATACTCGATGAGGGGCCTTTGTTATACTCGATTAGAAAACTTTGTGGTACTCGACCAGGGGACTTTGTTATACTCCACCAGGGACTTTGTTATACTCGATCAGGGGATATGTTATACTCGATCAGGGGACTTTGTTATACTCGGTTCAGGGGATTTTGTTATACTCAACCAGAGGACTTTGTTATACTCGATTAGGGGCCTTTGTTATACTCGATGAGGGGGCTTTGTTATACTCGACTAGGGGACTTCTATATACTCGATCAGGGGACTTTCTTATACTCGAGCAGGGGGCTTTGGTATACTCGATGAGGGGCCTTTGTTATACGCGGCCAGGGACTTTGTTATACTCGATGAGGGGACTTTGTTATACTCGCCCAGAGACCTTTGTTATACTCGGTCAGGGAACTTTGTTATAATCGATCAGGGGACTTTGCCATGCTCGATCTGGGGACTTTGTTATACTGGGCCAGGAGACTTTGTTATACTCGATCAGGTGGATATTTTATACACGATTAGGGGACTTTGTTAAACTCGTCCAGGGGGCTTTGTTTTACTAGGATCAGGGGACTTTGTTGTACTCGATTAGGGGACTTTGTCTTACTCGATCAGGGCCCTTTCTTATACTCGACCAGGGGACTTTGTTATAATCGATTAGGGGACTGTGTTATGCTCGATCTGGGGACTTTGTTATACTGGGCCAGGAGACGTTGTTATACTCGAGAAGGGAATATGTTATACTCGATCAGGGGAATTTGTAATAATTGACCAGGAGACTTTGTTATACTCGACCATGGGACTTTGTTATACTCGATCAGGAGGCTTTGTTATACTCGATCAGGGGTCTTTGCTATGCTCGACCAGTGGGCTTTGTTATAATCAATCAGGGGACTTTGTTATACTCGATCAGGGGACTTTGCCTTACTCGAGAAGGGGACTTTGTTATACTCGATTAGAGGACTTTGTTATACTCGATCAGTGGATATGTTATACTCGATCAGGGGACCTTGTTATACTCGGTTCAGGGAACTTTGTTATACATGTCCAGTGGGCTTTGTTATACTAGAATCAGGGGACTTTGTTTTACTCGATCAGAGGACTTTGTCTTACTCGATCAGGGCCCTTTCTTATACTCGACCAGGGGACTTTGTTTTAATCGATTAGGGGACTTTGTTATGCTCGATCTGGGGACTTTGTTATACTGGGCCAGGAGACGTTGTTATACTCGAGAAGGGAATATGTTATACTCGATCAGGGGACTTTGTAATAATTGACCAGGAGACTTTGTTATACTCGACCATGGGACTTTGTTATACTCGATCAGGAGGCTTTGTTATACTCGATCAGGGGTCTTTGCTATGCTCGACCAGTGGGCTTTGTTATAATCAATCAGGGGACTTTGTTATACTCGATCAGGGGACTTTGCCTTACTCGAGAAGGGGACTTTGTTATACTCGATTAGAGGACTTTGTTATACTCGATCAGTGGATATGTTATACTCGATCAGGGGACTTTGTTATACTCGGTTCAGGGAACTTTGTTATACTTGTCCAGTGGGCTTTGTTATACTAGGATCAGGGGACTTTGTTTTACTCGATCAGAGGACTTTGTCTTACTCGATCAGGGCCCTTTGTTATACTCGATCAGGGGACTTTGTTATAATAAATCAGGGGACTTTGTTATGCTCGATCTTGGGACTTTGTTATACTGGGCCAGGATACGTTGTTATACTCGATCAGGGGATATGTTATACTCGATCAGGGGACTTTGTTATACTGGACAAGGGGTCTTTGTTATACTCGATCAGGGGACTTTGTTATACTCGATCAGGGGACTTTATTATACTCGTCCTGGAGGCTTTGTTATACTAGTATCAGGGGATTTTGTTATTCTCGACCAGGGGACTTTGTTATACTCGCCCAGAGGCCTTTGTTATACTCGATAAGGGGACTTTGTTATAATCGATCAGGGTACTTTGTTATGCTCGATCTGGGGACTTTGTTATACTGGGCCAGGAGACTTTGTTATACTCGATCAGGTGGATATGTTATACTCGATCAGGGGACTTTGTTATACTGGACCAGGGGACTTTGTTATACTCGATCAGGGGACTTTGTTATACTCGATCTGTGGACTTTGTTATACTCGTCCAGGGACTTTGTTATACTCGATTAGGGGACTTTGTCTTACTCGATGAGGGCCCTTTGTTATACTCGACCAGGGGACTTTGTTATGCTCGATCTGGGGACTTTGTTATACTGGTCCAAGGGACTTTGTTAAACTCGACCAGGGGACTTTGTTATTCTCGATCAGGAGGCTTTGTTATACTCGATCAGGGGACTTTGCTATACTCGACCAGGGGACTTTGTTATACTCGATTAGGGGACTTTGTTATACTCGACCAGGGGACTTTTTTATACTTGACCAATGGACTTTGTTATACTCGATGAGGGGCCTTTGTTATGCTCGATCTAGGGACTTTTTTATACTCTACCAGAGGACATTGTTTTACTCGATCAGGGGATATGTTATACTCAATCTGAGGTCTTTGTTATACTCAACCAGATGACTTTGCTATACTCGATCAGGGGATATGTTATACTCGATCAGGGGACTTTGTTATGCCTAATCAGGGGTCTTTGTTTTACTCGATTAGGGGACTTTGTCTTACTCGATCAGGGCCCTTTGTTATACTCGACCAGGGGACTTTGTTATAATCGATCAGGGGACTTTGTAATAATTGACCAGGGGACTTTGTTATGCTCGACCAGGGGACTTTGTTATACTCGATCAGGAGGCTTTGTTATACTCGATCAGGGGTCTTTGCTATGCTCGACCAGGGGACTTTGTTATACTCGATCAGGGGACTTTGTTATACTCGACCAGGGGACTTTGTTATAATCGATCAGGGGACTTTGCTATGCTCCATCTGGGGACTTTGTTATACTGGGCCAGGAGACGTTGTTATACTCGAGCAGGGGATATGTTATACTCGATCAGGGGACTTTGTTATACTTGACCAGGGGACTTTGTTATACTCGACCAGGGGACTTTGTTATACTCGACCAGAGGCCTTTGTTATACTCGGTCAGGGGACTTTGTTATAATCGATCAGGGGACTTTGTTATGCTCGATCAGGGGACTTTGTCTTACTCGAGAAGGGGACTTTGTTATACTTGATCAGAGGACTTTGTTATACTCGATCAGATGATATGTTATACTCGATCAGGGGACTTTGTTATACTCGGTTCAGGGGACTTTGTTATACTTGTCCAGCGGGCTTTGTTATACTAGGATAGGGGACTTTATTTTACTCGATCAGGGCCCTTTGTTATACTCGACCAGGGGACTTTGTTATAATAAATCAGGGGACTTTGCTATGCTCGATCTGGGGACTTTGTTATACTGGGCCAGGATACGTTGTTATACTCGATCAGGGGATATGTTATACTCGATAAGGGGACTTTGTTATACTGGACCAGGGGACTTTGTTATACTCGAACAGGGGACTTTGTTATACTCGATCAGGGAACTTTGTTATACTCGTCGAGGAGGCTTTGTTATACTAAGATCAGGGGACTTTGTTATTCTCGACCAGGGAACTTTGTTATTCTCGCCCAGAGTCCTTTGTTATACTCGATCAGGGGACTTTGTTATAATCGATCAGGGGACTTTGTTATGCTCGATCTGGGGACTTTGTTATACTGGGCCAGGAGACTTTGTTATACTCGATCAGGTGGATATGTTATACTCGATCAGGGGACTTTGTTATACTGGTACAGGGGACTTTGTTATACTCGATCAGGGGACTTTGTTATACTCGATCAGGGGACTTTGTTATACCCATACAGGGGCTTTGTTATACTAGGATCAGGGGACTTTGTTATAATCGATCTGGAGACTTTGTTATACTGGGCCAGGAGACGTTGTTTTACTCGATCAGGAGATATGTTATACTTGATCAGGGGACTTTGTTATACTGGTCCAGGGGACTTTGTTATACTCGACCAGGGGACTTTGTTATGCTCGATCAGGAGGCTTTGTTATACTCGATCAGGGGACTTTGCTATACTCGACCAGGGGACTTTGTTATACTCGATTAGGGGACTTTGTTATACTCGACCAGGGGACTTTTTTATACTTGACCAATGGACTTTGTTATACTCGATGAGGGGCCTTTGTTATACTCGATCTAGGGACTTTGTTATACTCGAGAAGGGGACTTTGTTATACTCGATCAGGGGACTTTTTTATACTCTACCAGAGGACTTTGTTTTACTCGATGAGGGGATATGTTATACTCGATCAGGGGACTTAGTTATACTCAACCAGAGGAATTTGTTATACTCGATCAGGGGACTTTGTTATACTTAATCAGGGGACTTTGTTATACTCGATTAAGGGCATTTGTTATACTCGATGAGGGGGCTTTGTTATACTCGACCAGGGGACTTTTTTATAATTAATCAGGGGACTTTGTTATACTCGATCAGGGGAATTTATTATACTCGACCAGGGGACTTTTTTATACTTGACCAATGGACTTTGTTATACTCGATGAGGGGCCTTTGTTATACTCGAACTAGGGACTTTGTTATACTGGAGAAGGGGACTTTGTTATACTCGATCAGGGGACTTTTTTATACTCGACCAGAGGACTTTGTTTTACTCGATCAGGGGATGTGTTATACCCGTTCAGGGGCATTGTTATACTCACCCAGAGGACTTTGTTATACCCGATTAGGGGACTTTGTTATACTCAATCAGAGGACTTTGTTATACTCGACCAGGGGACTTTGTTATCCTCGATCAGGGGACTTTCTTATACACGAGCAGGGGGCTTTGTTATACTCGATCAGGGGACTTTGTTATACTCGATCAGGAGGCTTTGTTAAACTCGATCAGGGGACTTTTTTATACTTGACCAATGGACTTTGTCTTACTCGATCAGGGCCCTTTCTTATACTCGACCAGGGGACTTTGTTATAATCGATTAGGGGACTGTGTTATGCTCGATCTGGGGACTTTGTTATACTGGGCCAGGAGACGTTGTTATACTCGAGAAGGGAATATGTTATACTCGATCAGGGGAATTTGTAATAATTGACCAGGAGACTTTGTTATACTCGACCATGGGACTTTGTTATACTCGATCAGGAGGCTTTGTTATACTCGATCAGGGGTCTTTGCTATGCTCGACCAGTGGGCTTTGTTATAATCAATCAGGGGACTTTGTTATACTCGATCAGGGGACTTTGCCTTACTCGAGAAGGGGACTTTGTTATACTCGATTAGAGGACTTTGTTATACTCGATCAGTGGATATGTTATACTCGATCAGGGGACCTTGTTATACTCGGTTCAGGGAACTTTGTTATACTTGTCCAGTGGGCTTTGTTATACTAGAATCAGGGGACTTTGTTTTACTCGATCAGAGGACTTTGTCTTACTCGATCAGGGCCCTTTCTTATACTCGACCAGGGGACTTTGTTTTAATCGATTAGGGGACTTTGTTATGCTCGATCTGGGGACTTTGTTATACTGGGCCAGGAGACGTTGTTATACTCGAGAAGGGAATATGTTATACTCGATCAGGGGACTTTGTAATAATTGACCAGGAGACTTTGTTATACTCGACCATGGGACTTTGTTATACTCGATCAGGAGGCTTTGTTATACTCGATCAGGGGTCTTTGCTATGCTCGACCAGTGGGCTTTGTTATAATCAATCAGGGGACTTTGTTATACTCGATCAGGGGACTTTGCCTTACTCGAGAAGGGGACTTTGTTATACTCGATTAGAGGACTTTGTTATACTCGATCAGTGGATATGTTATACTCGATCAGGGGACTTTGTTATACTCGGTTCAGGGAACTTTGTTATACTTGTCCAGTGGGCTTTGTTATACTAGGATCAGGGGACTTTGTTTTACTCGATCAGAGGACTTTGTCTTACTCGATCAGGGCCCTTTGTTATACTCGATCAGGGGACTTTGTTATAATAAATCAGGGGACTTTGTTATGCTCGATCTTGGGACTTTGTTATACTGGGCCAGGATACGTTGTTATACTCGATCAGGGGATATGTTATACTCGATCAGGGGACTTTGTTATACTGGACAAGGGGTCTTTGTTATACTCGATCAGGGGACTTTGTTATACTCGATCAGGGGACTTTATTATACTCGTCCTGGAGGCTTTGTTATACTAGTATCAGGGGATTTTGTTATTCTCGACCAGGGGACTTTGTTATACTCGCCCAGAGGCCTTTGTTATACTCGATAAGGGGACTTTGTTATAATCGATCAGGGTACTTTGTTATGCTCGATCTGGGGACTTTGTTATACTGGGCCAGGAGACTTTGTTATACTCGATCAGGTGGATATGTTATACTCGATCAGGGGACTTTGTTATACTGGACCAGGGGACTTTGTTATACTCGATCAGGGGACTTTGTTATACTCGATCTGTGGACTTTGTTATACTCGTCCAGGGACTTTGTTATACTCGATTAGGGGACTTTGTCTTACTCGATGAGGGCCCTTTGTTATACTCGACCAGGGGACTTTGTTATGCTCGATCTGGGGACTTTGTTATACTGGTCCAAGGGACTTTGTTAAACTCGACCAGGGGACTTTGTTATTCTCGATCAGGAGGCTTTGTTATACTCGATCAGGGGACTTTGCTATACTCGACCAGGGGACTTTGTTATACTCGATTAGGGGACTTTGTTATACTCGACCAGGGGACTTTTTTATACTTGACCAATGGACTTTGTTATACTCGATGAGGGGCCTTTGTTATGCTCGATCTAGGGACTTTTTTATACTCTACCAGAGGACATTGTTTTACTCGATCAGGGGATATGTTATACTCAATCTGAGGTCTTTGTTATACTCAACCAGATGACTTTGCTATACTCGATCAGGGGATATGTTATACTCGATCAGGGGACTTTGTTATGCCTAATCAGGGGTCTTTGTTTTACTCGATTAGGGGACTTTGTCTTACTCGATCAGGGCCCTTTGTTATACTCGACCAGGGGACTTTGTTATAATCGATCAGGGGACTTTGTAATAATTGACCAGGGGACTTTGTTATGCTCGACCAGGGGACTTTGTTATACTCGATCAGGAGGCTTTGTTATACTCGATCAGGGGTCTTTGCTATGCTCGACCAGGGGACTTTGTTATAATCGATCAGGGGACTTTGTTATACTCAACCAGGGGACTTTGTTATAATCGATCAGGGGACTTTGCTATGCTCCATCTGGGGACTTTGTTATACTGGGCCAGGAGACGTTGTTATACTCGAGCAGGGGATATGTTATACTCGATCAGGGGACTTTGTTATACTTGACCAGGGGAATTTGTTATACTCGACCAGGGGACTTTGTTATACTCGACCAGAGGCCTTTGTTATACTCGGTCAGGGGACTTTGTTATAATCGATCAAGGGACTTTGTTATGCTCGATCAGGGGACTTTGTCTTACTGGTGAAGGGGACTTTGTTATACTCGATCAGAGGACTTTGTTATACTCGATCAGATGATATGTTATACTCGATCAGGGGACTTTGTTATACTCGATTCAGGGGACTTTGTTATACTTGTCCAGCGGGCTTTGTTATACTAGAATCAGGGGACTTTGTTTTACTCGATCAGGGCCCTTTGTTATACTCGACCAGGGGACTTTGTTATAATAAATCAGGGGACTTTGCTATGCTCGATCTGGGGACTTTGTTATACTGGGCCAGGATACGTTGTTATACTCGATCAGGGGATATGTTATACTCGATAAGGGGACTTTGTTATACTGGACCAGGGGACTTTGTTATACTCGACAGGGGACTTTGTTATACTCGATCAGGGGACTTTGTTATACTCGTCGAGGAGGCTTTGTTATACTAAGATCAGGGGACTTTGTTATTCTCGACCAGGGAACTTTGTTATTCTCGCCCAGAGTCCTTTGTTATACTCGATCAGGGGACTTTGTTATAATCGATCAGGGGACTTTGTTATGCTCGATCTGGGGACTTTGTTATACTGGGCCAGGAGACTTTGTTATACTCGATCAGGTGGATATGTTATACTCGATCAGGGGACTTTGTTATACTGGTACAGGGGACTTTGTTATACTCGATCAGGGGACTTTGTTATACTCGATCAGGGGACTTTATTATACCCATACAGGGGCTTTGTTATACTAGGATCAGGGGACTTTGTTATAATCGATCTGGAGACTTTGTTATACTGGGCCAGGAGACGTTGTTTTACTCGATCAGGAGATATGTTATACTTGATCAGGGGACTTTGTTATACTGGTCCAGGGGACTTTGTTATACTCGACCAGGGGACTTTGTTATGCTCGATCAGGAGGCTTTGTTATACTCGATCAGGGGACTTTGCTATACTCGACCAGGGGACTTTGTTATACTCGATTAGGGGACTTTGTTATACTCGACCAGGGACTTTTATACTTGACCAATGGACTTGTTATACTCGATGAAACGCTGTTATATACTCGATCTAGGGACTTTGTTATACTCGAGAAGGGGACTTTGTTATACTCGATCAGGGGACTTTTTTATACTCTACCAGAGGACTTTGTTTTACTCGATGAGGGGATATGTTATACTCGATCAGGGGACTTTGTTATACTCAACCAGAGGAATTTGTTATACTCGATCAGGGGACTTTGTTATACTTAATCAGGGGACTTTGTTATACTCGATTCGGGGCCTTTGTTATACTCGATGAGGGGGCTTTGTTATTCTCGACCAGGGGACTTTTTTATAATTAATCAGGGGACTTTGTTATACTCGATCAGGGGAATTTATTATACTCGACCAGGGGACATTTTTATACTTGTCCAATGGACTTTGTTATACTCGATGAGGGGCCTTTGTTATACTCGATCTCGGGAGTTTGTTATACTGGAGAAGGGGACTTTGTTATACTCGATCAGGGGACTTTTTTATACTCGACCAGAGGACTTTGTTTTACTCGATCAGGGGATGTGTTATACCCGTTCAGGGGGCATTGTTATACTCACCCAGAGGACTTTGTTATACTCGACCAGGGGACTTTCTTATACTCAATCAGAGGACTTTGTTATACTCGACCAGGGGACTTTGTTATACTCGATCAGGGGACTTTCTTATACACGAGCAGGGGGCTGAGTTATACTCGATCAGGGGACTTTGTTATACTTTCGTTAGAACATTAAACTCGATCAGGGGACTTTTTTATACTTGACCAATGGACTTTGTTTTACTCGATGAGGGGCCTTTGTTATACTCGATCAGGGACCTTTGTTATACTCGATGAGGGGACTTTGTTATACTCGATCTGGGGACTTTGTTATACTGGGCCAGGAGACTTTGTTATACTCGATCAGGTGGATATGTTATACTCGATCAGGGGACTTTGTTATACTCGTCCAGGGGGCTTTGTTATACTAGGATCAGGGGACTTTGTTACACTAGATTAGAAGACTTTGTCTTACTCGATCAGGGCCCTTTGTTATACTCGACCAGGGGACTTTGTTATAATCGATCAGGGGACTTTGTATGCTCCATCTGGGGACTTTGTTATACTGGGCCAGGAGACGTTGTTATACTCGAGCAGGGGATATGTTATACTCGATCAGGGGACTTTGTTATACTTGACCAGGGGACTTTGTTATACTCGACCAGGGGACTTTGATATACTCGATCAGGAGGCTTTGTTATACTCGATCAGGGGTCTTTGCTATGCTCGACCAGGTGACTTTGTTATACTCGATCAGGGTACTTTGTTATACTCGACCAGGGGACTTTTTTATACTTGACCAATGGACTTTGTTATACTCGATGAGGGGCCTTTGTTATACTTGACCAGGGGCCTTTGTTATACTCGATTAGAAAACTGTTATACTCGACCAGGGGACTTTGTTATACTCTAAAAGGGACTTTATAATACTCGATCAGGGGATATGTTATACTCGATCAGGGGATATGTTATACTCGATTAGGAGACTTTGTTATACTCGATGAGGGGCCTTTGTTATACTCGATCAGGGGCCTTTGTTATACTCGATCAGGGGACTTTGTTATACTCAACCAGGGTTCTTTGTTATACTTGACCAGGGGAGTTTGTTATACTCGACCAGGGACTTTGTTATACTCGATGAGGGGCCTTTGTTAAACTCGATGAGGGACCTTTGTTATACTCGACCAGGGGACTTTCTTACACTAGATCAGGGGCCTTTGTTAAACTCGATCAGGGGCCATAGTTATACTCGATCAGGGGACTTTGTTATACTCGATCAGGGGACTTTGGTATACTCGACCAGGTGAGTTTGTTATACTCGACCAGGGGACTTTGTTATACTCAATGAGGGGCCTTTGTTAAACTCGATGAGGGGCCTTTGTTATACTCGTCCAGGGGACTTTGTTATACTCGATCGATCAGGGGCCTTTGTTATACTCGATCAGGGGACTTTGTTATACTCGATCAGGGGACTTTGTTATACTCGTTCAGCGGACTTTGTTATACTCGATCACGGGCCTTTGTTATACTCCATGAGGGGACTTTGTTATACTCGACCAGGGTTCTTTGTTATACTCGATCAGGGGACTTTGTTATACTCGATCAGGGGCCTTTGTTATCCCCGATCAGGGGACTTTCTATACTCGATCAGGGGACATTGTTATACTCTATGAGGGGGGCTTTGTTATACTCGTTCAGGGGACTTTGTTATACTTGATCAGGGGACTTTGTTATGCTCGATCAGGGGACTTTGTCTTACTCGAGAAGGGGACTTTGTTATACTTGATCAGAGGACTTTGTTATACTCGATCAGATGATATGTTATACTCGATCAGGGGACTTTGTTTTACTCGGTTCAGGGGACTCTGTTATACTTGTCCAGCGGGCTTTGTTATACTAGGATCAGGGGACTTTGTTTTACTCGATCAGGGCCCTTTGTTATACTCGACCAGGGGACTTTGTTATAATAAATCAGGGGACTTTGCTATGCTCGATCTGGGGACTTTGTTATACTGGGCCAGGATACGTTGTTATACTCGATCAGGGGATATGTTATACTCGATAAGGGGACTTTGTTATACTGGACCAGGGGACTTTGTTATACTCGATCAGGGGACTTTTTTATACTCGATCAGGGGACTTTGTTATACTCGTCGAGGAGGCTTTGTTATACTATGATCAGGGGACTTTGTTATTCTCGACCAGGGGACTTTGTTATTCTCGCCCAGAGTCCTTTGTTATACTCGATCAGGGGACTTTGTTATAATCGATCAGGGGACTTTGTTATGCTCGATCTGGGGACTTTGTTATACTGGGCCAGGAGACTTTGTTATACTCGATCAGGTGGATATGTTATACTCGATCAGGGGACTTTGTTATACTGGTACAGGGGACTTTGTTATACTCGATCAGGGGACTTTGTTATACTCGATCAGGGGACTTTATTATACCCATACAGGGGCTTTGTTATACTAGGATCAGGGGACTTTGTTATAATCGATCTGGAGACTTTGTTATACTGGGCCAGGAGACGTTGTTTTACTCGATCAGGAGATATGTTATACTTGATCAGGGGACTTTGTTATACTGGTCCAGGGGACTTTGTTATACTCGACCAGGGGACTTTGTTATGCTCGATCAGGAGGCTTTGTTATACTCGATCAGGGGACTTTGCTATACTCGACCAGGGGACTTTTTTATACTTGACCAATGGACTTTGTTATACTCGATGAGGGGCCTTTGTTATACTCGATCTAGGGACTTTGTTATACTCGAGAAGGGGACTTTGTTATACTCGATCAGGGGACTTTTTTATACTCTACCAGAGGACTTTGTTTTACTCGATGAGGGGATATGTTATACTCGATCAGGGGACTTTGTTATACTCAACCAGAGGAATTTGTTATACTCGATCAGGGGACTTTGTTATACTTAATCAGGGGACTTTGTTATACTCGATTAGGGGCCTTTGTTATACTCGATGAGGGGGCTTTGTTATACTCGACCAGGGGACTTTTTTATAATTAATCAGGGGACTTTGTTATACTCGATCAGGGGAATTTATTATACTCGACCAGGGGACTTTTTTATACTTGACCAATGGACTTTGTTATACTCGATGAGGGGCCTTTGTTATACTCGAACTAGGGACTTTGTTATACTGGAGAAGGGGACTTTGTTATACTCGATCAGGGGACTTTTTTATACTCGACCAGAGGACTTTGTTTTACTCGATCAGGGGATGTGTTATACCCGTTCAGGGGGCATTGTTATACTCACCCAGAGGACTTTGTTATACTCGATCAGGGGACTTTGTTATACTCAATCAGAGGACTTTGTTATACTCGACCAGGGGACTTTGTTATACTCGATCAGGGGACTTTCTTATACACGAGCAGGGGGCTTTGTTATACTCGATCAGGGGACTTTGTTATACTCGATCAGGAGGCTTTGTTAAACTCGATCAGGGGACTTTTTTATACTTGACCAATGGACTTTGTTTTACTCGATGAGGGGCCTTTGTTATACTCGATCAGGGACCTTTGTTATACTCGATGAGGGGACTTTGTTATACTCGATCTGGGGTCTTTGTTATACTGGGCCAGGAGACTTTGTTATACTCGATCAGGTGGATATGTTATACTCGATCAGGGGACTTTGTTATACTCGTCCAGGGGGCTTTGTTATACTAGGATCAGGTGACTTTGTTACACTAGATTAGAGGACTTTGTCTTACTCGATCAGGGCCCTTTGTTATACTCGACCAGGGGACTTTGTTATAATCGATCAGGGGACTTTGCTATGCTCCATCTGGGGACTTTGTTATACTGGGCCAGGAGACGTTGTTATACTCGAGCAGGGGATATGTTATACTCGATCAGGGGACTTTGTTATACTTGACCAGGGGACTTTGTTATACTCGACCAAGGGACTTTGTTATACTCGACCAGAGGCCTTTGTTATACTCGGTCCGGGGACTTTGTTATAATCGATCAGGGGACTTTGTTATGCTCGATCAGGGGACACTCGACCAGGGGACTTTTTTATACTTGACCAATGGACTTTGTTATACTCGATGAGGGGCCTTTGTTATACTTGACCAGGGGCCTTTGTTATACTCGATTAGAAAACTGTTATACTCGACCAGGGGACTTTGTTATACTCTAAAAGGGACTTTATAATACTCGATCAGGGGATATGTTATACTCGATCAGGGGATATGTTATACTCGATTAGGAGACTTTGTTATACTCGATGAGGGGCCTTTGTTATACTCGATCAGGGGCCTTTGTTATACTCGATCAGGGGACTTTGTTATACTCAACCAGGGTTCTTTGTTATACTTGACCAGGGGAGTTTGTTATACTCGACCAGGTGACTTTGTTATACTCGATGAGGGGCCTTTGTTAAACTCGATGAGGGACCTTTGTTATACTCGACCAGGGGACTTTCTTACACTAGATCAGGGGCCTTTGTTAAACTCGATCAGGGGCCATAGTTATACTCGATCAGGGGACTTTGTTATACTCGATCATGGGACTTTGGTATCCTCGACCAGGTGAGTTTGTTATACTCGACCAGGGGACTTTGTTATACTCAATGAGGGGCCTTTGTTAAACTCGATGAGGGGCCTTTGTTATACTCGTCCAGGGGACTTTGTTATACTCGATCAGGGGCCTTTGTTATACTCGATCAGCGGACTTTGTTATACTCGATCACGGGCCTTTGTTGTACTCCATGAGGGGACTTTGTTATACTCGACCAGGGTTCTTTGTTATACTCGATCAGGGGACTTTGTTATACTCGATCAGGGGCCTTTGTTATACCCGATCAGGGGACTTTCTATACTCGATCAGGGGACATTGTTATACTCTATGAGGGGGGCTTTGTTATACTCGTTCAGGGGACTTTGTTATACTTGATCAGGGGACTTTGTTATACTCGATGAGGGGGCTTTGTTATACACGATCAGGGGGCTTTGTTATACTTGATCAGGGGCCTTTGTTATAATCGTTCAAGGGACGTTGTTATACTCGATCAGGGGACTTTGTTATACTCGTTCAGGGGATATTGTTATACTCGACCAGGGGAATTTGATATACTCGACCAGGGGACTTTGTTATACTCGATGAGGGGCCTTTGTTAAACTCGATCAGGGGCCATTGTTATACTCGATTAGGGGCCTTTGTTAAACTCGAACAGGGGCCATTGTTATACTCGATCAGGGGACTTTGTTATACTCTATCAGGGGACTTTGTTATACTCGATCAGGGGGCTTCGTTATACTCGATTAGGGAACTTTGTTATACTCGATCAGGGGACTTTACTATACTCGATCAGGGGCCTTTCTTAAACTTGATGAGGGGCCTTTGTTATACTCGATTAGGGGACTTTGTTATACTCGATCAGGGGACTTTGTTATACTCGATCAGCGGACTTTGTTATACTCGATCAGGAGACTTTGTTATACTCGATGACGGGCCTTTGTTAAACTCTATGAGGGACCATTGTTATACTCGACCAGGGGACTTTGTTATAATCGTTCAGGGGACTTTGTTATACTCGATCAGGGGACTTTGTTATACTCGATAAGGGGACTTTGTTATAATCGACCAGGGGAGTTTGTTATACTCGATCAGGGGACTTTGCTATACTCGATCAGCGGACTTTGTTATATTCGATCAGGAGACTTTGTTATACTCAATGAGGGGCCTTTGTTATACTCGATTAGGGGCCTTTGTTATACTCGATCAGGGGACTTTGTTATACTCAACCAGGGTTCTTTGTTATACTTGACCAGGGGAGTTTGTTATACTCGACTAGGTGACTTTGTTATACTCGATGAGGGGCCTTGTTAAACTCGATGAGGGACCTTTGTTATACTCGACCAGGAGACTTTCTTACACTAGATCAGGGGCCTTTGTTAAACTCGATCAGGGGCCATAGTTATACTCGATCAGGGGACTTTGTTATACTCGATCAGGGGACTTTGGTATACTCGACCAGGTGAGTTTGTTATACTCAACCAGGGGACTTTGTTATACTCAATGAGGGGCTTTGTTAAACTCGATGAGGGGCCTTTGTTATACTCGACCAGGGGACTTTGTTATACTCGATCAGGGGCTTTTGTTAAACTCGATCAGGGGCCTTTGTTATACTCGATCAGGGGACTTTGTTATACTCGATCAGGGGACTTTGTTATACTCGATCAGCGGACTTTGTTACACTCGATCAGGGACGTTGTAATACTCGATCAGGGGCCATTGTTATACTCGATCAGGGGCCTTTGTTATACTCCATCTGGGGACTTTGTTATACTCGACCAGGGTTCTTTGTTATACCCGATGAGGGGACTTTGCTATACTCGATCAAGGGACATTGTTATACTCTATGAGGGGGCTTTGTTATACTCGATCAGGGAACTTTGTTATACTCGGTGAGGGGAATTTGTTACACTCGATCAGGGGACTTTGTTATACTCGTTCAGGGGACTTTGTTATACTTGATCAGGGGACTTTGTTATACTCGATGAGGGGGATTTGTTATACACGATCAGGGGCTTAGTTATACTTGATCAGTGGCCTTTGTTATAATCGTTCAATGGACTTTGTTATACTCGATCAGGGGACTTTGTTATACTCGACCAGGGGACTTTGATATAGTCGACCAGGGGACTTTGTTCTACTCGATGAGGGGCCTTTGTTAAACTCGATCAGGGGCCTTTGTTATACTCGATCAGGGGACTTTGTTATACTCGATCAGGGGCCTTTGTTAATCTCGATCAGGGGCCATTGTTATACTCGATCAGGGGACTTTTTATACTCTATCAAGAGACTTTGTTATACTCGATCAGGGCGCTTTGTTATACTCGATCAGGGAACTTTGTTATAATCGTTCAAGGGACTTTGTTATACTCG